>NC_092333.1:163909166-164216944 GCF_046630445.1 Rutidosis leptorrhynchoides
CTATACAGGGTTGAGGTTGATTCCAAAATATATATAGTTTGAGTTGTGATCAATACTGAGATACGTATACACTGGGTCGTGGATTGATTCAAGATAATATTTATCGATTTATTTCTGTACATCTAACTGTGGACAACTAGTTGTAGGTTACTAACGAGGACAGCTGACTTAATAAACTTAAAACATCAAAATATATTAAAAGTGTTGTAAATATATTTTGAACATACTTTGATATATATGTATATATTGTTATAGGTTCGTGAATCAACCAGTGGCCAAGTCTTACTTCCCGACGAAGTAAAAATCTGTGAAAGTGAGTTATAGTCCCACTTTTAAAATCTAATATTTTTGGGATGAGAATACATGCAGGTTTTATAAATGATTTACAAAATAGACACAAGTACGTGAAACTACATTCTATGGTTGAATTATCGAAATCGAATATGCCCCTTTTTATTAAGTCTGGTAATCTAAGAATTAGGGAACAGACACCCTAATTGACGCGAATCCTAAAGATAGATCTATTGGGCCTAACAAACCCCATCCAAAGTACCGGATGCTTTAGTACTTCGAAATTTATATCATATCCGAAGGGTGTCCCGGAATGATGGGGATATTCTTATATATGCATCTTGTTATTGTCGGTTACCAGGTGTTCACCATATGAATGATTTTTATCTCTATGTATGGGATGTGTATTGAAATATGAAATCTTGTGGTCTATTGTTACGATTTGATATATATAGGTTAAACCTATAACTCACCAACATTTTTGTTGACGTTTTAAGCATGTTTATTCTCAGGTGATTATTAAGAGCTTCCGCTGTCGCATACTTAAATAAGGACAAGATTTGGAGTCCATGCTTGTATGATATTGTGTAAAAACTGCATTCAAGAAACTTATTTTGTTGTAACATATTTGTATTGTAAACCATTATGTAATGGTCGTGTGTAAACAGGATATTTTAGATTATCATTATTTGATAATCTACGTAAAGCTTTTTAAACCTTTATTGATGAAATAAAGGTTATGGTTTGTTTAAAAATGAATGCAGTCTTTGAAAAACGTCTCATATAGAGGTCAAAACCTCGCAACGAAATCAATTAATATGGAACGTTTTTAATCAATAAGAACGGGACATTTCAGTTGGTATCAGAGCGTTGGTCTTAGAGAACCAGAAAATTTGCATTAGTGTGTCTTATCGAGTTTGTTAGGATGCATTAGTGAGTCTGGACTTTGACCGTGTTTTCTTTAAAAATGATTGCTTAACATTTTTGTTGGAAACTATATATTTTTAACATATGAATATTATGTGATATATTAATCTCTTAACGTGTTTGATATTATGTGATAGATGTCTACCTCTAGAACAAGTCCCATTGACTCACCTAATAATAATGAAGAGTCAAATGTAAATTGGAATGATTTGTGGACTGATTCACAAGTTCCCGAAGAGGAACCGGAAGAAGAGTCGGAACCGGAAGAAGAATCGGAACCGGAAGAAGAATCGGAACCGGATGAAGAAATAGAACCGGTGGGGGAAATAATAAAACGGTTAAGTAAAAGAAAATCCTCAACCAACCGACCAAAGTTAATTATGGTCAATGGTGTTTCCGCCAAGGAAGCAAAATATTGGGAGGATTACCAATTCTCCGATGAATCGGATTCCGACGAGAATTCCGATGATGTTATAGAAATTACCCCAACTGAATTTAAAAAGGCAAAAGAAAATAATAAGGGAAAGGGCATAAAAATAGAGAAATCTAATTCCAACCCCGATGAACTTTATATGTATCGTCAACCCCCGAAGTCCTTAAGTTGTAACAATGACCCGGGAACCTCTAAACCACCAGGTTTTTCTAAACCAATGTGGACAACGACGGCTCGTATTAGGGGAACATCATATATCCCTAGAAACTTGGCAAAACGAACCAAAACCGAAGAAGAAGAAACGAGCGAGTCGGAATAAGATAGTTGTATTCGTGTGGTGTAATATATGGAATATAGTGTTCTTATGCTTTATGATATATGTAAAAATTGCTTGTATTAATAAGTATTTTTTTTTATGAATCTAACTCTTGTCTATTTTACAGTTTAAAAACACAAAATGGATAGACAACCCAATATTTTAAGAGACCTACCCGGAGACATGATTGATGAAATCTTGTCTAGAGTCGGCCAGAATTCTTCGGCACAACTATTTAAGGCGAGATCAGTTTGTAAGACATTCGAAGAACGTTCCAAGAATGTCTTGGTTTATAAGAGACTTTCGTTTGAAAGATGGGGGATATCACATTGGGAAACCCATAAGTTACGATGTGTTTACTTTGACGCATATATTGCGGGGAACCCAAATGCTATTTTACGCAACGGGTTAAGAAATTATTTTGACTCAATATATCCGAATATTGGACTTCGTGATTTAGAAAAAGCGGCTAACATGCAACATAAAGAAGCATGTTATGCTTACGGATTAGTAATGTTCGCTTCTCAACAAAGTGAGAACAAGAACATCGGGCTACAACTATTAAACAAAACGTTTCCACAAGTGACGGAGTCGGTAATTGGGGTAAGAAATGAGGTTTTTAGATTATTACGGGACTGTTGGACATTACGTAACCCTCGTCCCTTTGATGACGTTACAACACGCTGTCTTATCAACGGACATAACGGTTATGTTGCACAAGACCAAGGATGGGAAGTAGTCCTAGTAAAACCAGAATGCATGACTTGTTTCTGGACGTATGAATTACGTGTCTTTATTGCCTTTGCTGAACGACTTGTGTACTAGCTAGAATTGTCTTCACAACTATCTTGTATCAAAGTTATTGTGTGCTATATTTCATGCTTTATGTAAAATAAGCGGTATTGTAAGTTTGTAAAATATTGTATAAAAGTTTGAACGCGAAATATTATTATAATCAGTTTTTCATATAGAATTGTAGTAGTTGAATTGTATATTAGCTACTAAGTATGAACTTAACGGGTAGGTACTACCCGAATTTAAACTTATAAAACGCTAATATGAAGAAAAAGCTTTTATAAATGAGTTCATATTATGCTACGAAATACTATTAACTACTCTTAATATTCTGTATGATTAACTTGTTCCATTTAACTATTTTGAAGGAAATGGCACCGACTACTCGACACACCGTGAATATGAATGAAGAGGAATTCCGTACTTTTCTAGCTTCAAACATAGCCGCAGTACAGGCTGCGCTACATACCAACAATAACCTTGGATCTAGCAGTACAGGAAATCGTGTAGGATGCACCTACAAAGAATTCACTGCCTGCAAACCTTTGGAATTTGATGGAACCGAAGGACCGATCGGATTGAAACGGTGGACCGAGAAGGTTGAATCGGTGTTTGCCATAAGTAAGTGTACTGAAGAGGACAAAGTGAAGTACGCTACGCATACCTTCACAGGTTCTGCGTTAACATGGTGGAATACCTATCTAGAGCAAGTGGGACAAGATGATGCGTACGCACTACCGTGGTCAGCATTCAAGCACTTGATGAACGAGAAGTACCGTCCCAGAACCGAGGTCAATAAGCTCAAGACAGAACTTAGAGGGTTACGAACCCAAGGATTTGATATTACCACGTACGAAAGACGATTCACAGAATTGTGCCTATTGTGTCCGGGAGCATTCGAAGATGAGGAAGAGAAGATCGACGCGTTTGTGAAAGGATTACCGGAAAGAATCCAAGAAGATATAAGTTCACACGAGCCCGCCTCCATACAACAGGCATGTAGAATGGCTCACAAACTAGTGAACCAGATTGAAGAAAGAATTAAAGAACAGACTGCTGAAGAGGCCAATGTGAAGCAAGTCAAAAGAAAGTAGGAGGAAAACGGTGATAAGAATCACCAATACAACAACAACAGCAATTACAACAATAATCGCAACAATTATCCCAACAATCGCAACATCAATCGCAACTACAACAAACGGCCCAACAACAACAACAACAACAACAACAACAACAGCAACTACAACAATCATCCCAACAACAATAATAACCGCAACAACAACAACAATCAGAAGCAACTATGCCAAAGGTGTGAAAAGAATCACTCGGGGTTCTGCACCAAATTTTGCAACAAGTGTAAAAGAAATGGTCATAGCGCGGCGAAGTGTGAGGTCTACGGACCAGGGGTTAATAGAACGAAAGGAACAAATGGTGTCGGAACGAGTAATGGCGGAGCAAGTAGTGTCGGAGCAAGTTATGCCAATGTAGTTTGTTATAAATGTGGAAAACCAGGCCACATTATTAGAAATTGCCCGAACCAGGAGAACACGAATGGACAAGGCCGTGGAAGAGTTTTCAATATTAATGCGGTAGAGGCACAGGAAGACCCGGAGCTTGTTACGGGTACGTTTCTTATTGACAATAAATCTGCTTACGTTTTATTTGATTCGGGTGCGGATAGAAGCTATATGAGTAGAGATTTTTGTGCTAAATTAAGTTGTCCATTGACGCCTTTGGATAGTAAATTTTTACTCGAATTAGCAAATGGTAAATTAATTTCAGCAGATAATATATGTCGGAATCGAGAAATTAAACTGGTTAGCGAAACATTTAAGATTGATTTGATACCAGTAGAGTTAGGGAGTTTTGATGTGATAATCGGTATGGACTGGTTGAAAGAAGTGAAAGCGGAGATCGTTTGTTACAAAAATGCAATTCGCATTATACGAGAAAAAGGAAAACCCTTAATGGTGTACGGAGAAAAGGGCAACACGAAGCTACATCTTATTAGTAATTTGAAGGCACAAAAACTAATAAGAAAAGGTTGCTATGCTGTTCTAGCACACGTCGAGAAAGTACAAACTGAAGAAAAGAGCATCAATGATGTTCCCATTGCAAAAGAATTTCCCGATGTATTTCCGAAAGAATTACCGGGATTACCCCCACATCGATCCGTTGAATTTCAAATAGATCTTGTACCAGGAGCTGCACCAATAGCTCGTGCTCCTTACAGACTCGCACCCAGCGAGATGAAAGAACTGCAAAGCCAATTACAAGAACTTTTAGAGCGTGGTTTCATTCGACCAAGCACATCACCGTGGGGAGCTCCTGTTTTGTTTGTCAAGAAGAAAGATGGTACATTCAGGTTGTGTATCGACTACCGAGAGTTGAACAAACTTACCATCAAGAACCGCTACCCACTACCGAGAATCGACGACTTATTTGATCAACTACAAGGCTCGTCTGTTTATTCAAAGATTGACTTACGTTCCGGGTATCATCAAATGCGGGTGAAAGAAGATGATATTCCAAAGACTGCTTTCAGAACACGTTACGGTCATTACGAGTTTATGGTCATGCCATTTGGTTTAACTAATGCACCAGCTGTGTTCATGGACCTTATGAACCGAGTGTGTGGACCATACCTTGACAAGTTTGTCATTGTTTTCATTGATGACATACTTATTTACTCAAAGAATGACCAAGAACACGGTGAACATTTGAGAAAGGTGTTAGAAGTATTGAGGAAGGAAGAATTGTACGCTAAGTTTTCAAAGTGTGCATTTTGGTTGGAAGAAGTTCAATTCCTCGGTCACATAGTGAACAAAGAAGGTATTAAGGTGGATCCGGCAAAGATAGAAACTGTTGAAAAGTGGGAAACCCCGAAAACTCCGAAACACATACGCCAGTTTTTAGGACTAGCTGGTTACTACAGAAGGTTCATCCAAGACTTTTCCAGAATAGCAAAACCCTTGACTGCATTAACGCATAAAGGGAAGAAATTTGAATGGAATGATGAACAAGAGAAAGCGTTTCAGTTATTGAAGAAAAAGCTAACTACGGCACCTATATTGTCATTGCCTGAAGGGAATGATGATTTTGTGATTTATTGTGACGCATCAAAGCAAGGTCTCGGTTGTGTATTAATGCAACGAACGAAGGTGATTGCTTATGCGTCTAGACAATTGAAGATTCACGAACAAAATTATACGACGCATGATTTGGAATTAGGCGCGGTTGTTTTTGCATTAAAGACTTGGAGGCACTACTTATATGGGGTCAAAAGTATTATATATACCGACCACAAAAGTCTTCAACACATATTTAATCAGAAACAACTGAATATGAGGCAGCGTAGGTGGATTGAATTATTGAATGATTACGATTTTGAGATTCGTTACCACCCGGGGAAGGCAAATGTGGTAGCCGATGCCTTGAGCAGGAAGGATAGAGAACCCATTCGAGTAAAATCTATGAATATAATGATTCATAATAACATTACTACTCAAATAAAGGAGGCGCAACAAGGAGTTTTAAAAGAGGGAAATTTAAAGGATGAAATACCCAAAGGATCGGAGAAGCATCTTAATATTCGGGAAGACGGAACCCGGTATAGGGCTGAAAGGATTTGGGTACCAAAATTTGGAGATATGAGAGAAATGGTACTTAGAGAAGCTCATAAAACCAGATACTCAATACATCCTGGAACGGGGAAGATGTACAAGGATCTCAAGAAACATTTTTGGTGGCCGGGTATGAAAGCCGATGTTGCTAAATACGTAGGAGAATGTTTGACGTGTTCTAAGGTCAAAGCTGAGCATCAAAAACCATCAGGTCTACTTCAACAACCCGAAATCCCGGAATGGAAATGGGAAAACATTACCATGGATTTCATCACTAAATTGCCAAGGACTGCAAGTGGTTTTGATACTATTTGGGTAATAGTTGATCGTCTCACCAAATCAGCACACTTCCTACCAATAAGAGAAGATGACAAGATGGAGAAGTTAGCACGACTGTATTTGAAGGAAGTCGTCTCCAGACATGGAATACCAATCTCTATTATCTCTGATAGGGATGGCAGATTTATTTCAAGATTCTGGCAGACATTACAGCAAGCATTAGGAACTCGTCTAGACATGAGTACTGCCTATCATCCACAAACTGATGGGCAGAGCGAAAGGACGATACAAACGCTTGAAGACATGCTACGAGCATGTGTTATTGATTTCGGAAACAGTTGGGATCGACATCTACCGTTAGCAGAATTTTCCTACAACAACAGCTACCATTCAAGCATTGAGATGGCGCCGTTTGAAGCACTTTATGGTAGAAAGTGCAGGTCTCCGATTTGTTGGAGTGAGGTGGGGGATAGACAGATTACGGGTCCGGAGATTATACAAGAAACTACCGAGAAGATCATCCAAATTCAACAACGGTTGAAAACCGCCCAAAGTCGACAAAAGAGCTACGCTGACATTAAAAGAAAAGATATAGAATTTGAAATTGGAGAGATGGTCATGCTTAAAGTTTCACCTTGGAAAGGCGTTGTTCGATTTGGTAAACGAGGGAAATTAAATCCAAGGTATATTGGACCATTCAAGATTATTGATCGTGTCGGACCAGTAGCTTACCGACTTGAGTTACCTCAACAACTCGCGGCTGTACATAACACTTTCCACGTCTCGAATTTGAAGAAATGTTTTGCTAAAGAAGATCTCACTATTCCGTTAGATGAAATCCAAATCAACGAAAAACTCCAATTCATCGAAGAACCCGTCGAAATAATGGATCGTGAGGTTAAAAGACTTAAGCAAAACAAGATACCAATTGTTAAGGTTCGATGGAATGCTCGTAGAGGACCCGAGTTCACCTGGGAGCGTGAAGATCAGATGAAGAAGAAATACCCGCATCTATTTCCAGAAGATTCGTCAACACCTTCAACAGCTTAAAATTTCGGGACGAAATTTATTTAACGGGTAGGTACTGTAGTGACCCGAACTTTTCCATGTTTATATATATTAATTGAGATTGATGTTTACATGATTAAATGTTTCCAACATGTTAAGCAATCAAACTTGTTAAGACTTGATTAATTGAAATAGGTTTCATATAGACAATTGACCACCCAAGTTGACCGGTGATTCACGAACGTTAAAACTTGTAAAAAAAAAAACTATATGATGACATATATATGGTTATATATATAGTTAACATGATATTATGATAAGTAAACATATCATTAATTATATTAACAATGAACTACATATGTAAAAACAAGACTACTAACTTAATGATTTTGAACGAGACATATATGTAACGTTTATCGTTGTAACGACATTTAATGTATATATATCATATTAAGAGATATTCGTACATCATAATATCATGATAATATAATAATTTAAAATCTCTTTTGATATTATAAACATTGGGTTAACAACATTTAACAAGATCGTTAACCTAAAGGTTTCAAAACAACACTTACATGTAACGACTAACGATGACTTAACGACTCAGTTAAAATGTATATACATGTAGTGTTTTAATATGTATTTATACACTTTTGAAAGACTTCAATACACTTATCAAAATACTTCTACTTAACAAAAATGCTTACAATTACATTCTCGTTCAGTTTCATCAACAATTCTATTCGTATGCACCCGTATTCGTACTCGTACAATACACAGCTTTTAGATGTATGTACTATTGGTATATACACTCCAATGATCAGCTCTTAGCAGCCCATGTGAGTCACCTAACACATGTGGGAACCATCATTTGGCAACTAGCATGAAATATCTCATAAGATTACAAAAATATGAGTAATCATTCATGACTTATTTACATGAAAACAAAATTACATATCCTTTATATCTAATCCATACACCAACGACCAAAAACACCTACAAACACTTTCATTCTTCAATTTTCTTCATCTAATTGAACTCTCTCAAGTTCTATCTTCAAGTTCTAAGTGTTCTTCATAAATTCCAAAAGTTCTAGTTTCATAAAATCAAGAATACTTTCAAGTTTGCTAGCTCACTTCCAATCTTGTAAGGTGATCATCCAACCTCAAGAAATCTTTGTTTCTTACAGTAGGTTATCATTCTAATACAAGGTAATAATCATATTCAAACTTTGGTTCAATTTCTATAACTATAACAATCTTATTTCAAGTGATGATCTTACTTGAACTTGTTTTCGTGTCATGATTTTGCTTCAAGAACTTTGAGCCATCCAAGGATCCATTGAAGCTAGATCCATTTTTTCTCTTTTCCAGTAGGTTCATCCAAGGAACTTAAGGTAGTAATGATGTTCATAACATCATTCGATTCATACATATAAAGCTATCTTATTCGAAGGTTTAAACTTGTAATCACTAGAACATAGTTTAGTTAATTCTAAACTTGTTCGCAAACAAAAGTTAATCCTTCTAACTTGACTTTTAAAATCAACTAAACACATGTTCTATATCTATATGATATGCTAACTTAATGATTTAAAACCTGGAAACACGAAAAAACACCGTAAAACCGGATTTACGCCGTCGTAGTAACACCGCGGGCTGTTTTGGGTTAGTTAATTAAAAACTATGATAAACTTTGATTTAAAAGTTGTTATTCTGAGAAAATGATTTTTATTATGAACATGAAACTATATCCAAAAATTATGGTTAAACTCAAAGTGGAAGTATGTTTTCTAAAATGGTCATCTAGACGTCGTTCCTTCGACTGAAATGACTACCTTTACAAAAACGACTTGTAACTTATTTTTCCGACTAGAAACCTATACTTTTTTTGTTTAGATTCATAAAATAGAGTTCAATATGAAACCATAGCAATTTGATTCACTCAAAACGGATTTAAAATGAAGAAGTTATGGGTAAAACAAGATTGGATAATTTTTCTCATTTTAGCTACGTGAAAATTGGTAACAAATCTATTCCAACCATAACTTAATCAACTTGTATTATATATTATGTAATCTTGAGATACCATAGACACGTATACAATGTTTCGACCTGTCATGTCGACACATCTATATATATTTCGGAACAACCATAGACACTCTATATGTGAATGTTGGAGTTAGCTATACAGGGTTGAGGTTGATTCCAAAATATATATAGTTTGAGTTGTGATCAATACTGAGATACGTATACACTGGGTCGTGGATTGATTCAAGATAATATTTATCGATTTATTTCTGTACATCTAACTGTGGACAACTAGTTGTAGGTTACTAACGAGGACAGCTGACTTAATAAACTTAAAACATCAAAATATATTAAAAGTGTTGTAAATATATTTTGAACATACTTTGATATATATGTATATATTGTTATAGGTTCGTGAATCAACCAGTGGCCAAGTCTTACTTCCCGACGAAGTAAAAATCTGTGAAAGTGAGTTATAGTCCCACTTTTAAAATCTAATATTTTTGGGATGAGAATACATGCAGGTTTTATAAATGATTTACAAAATAGACACAAGTACGTGAAACTACATTCTATGGTTGAATTATCGAAATCGAATATGCCCCTTTTTATTAAGTCTGGTAATCTAAGAATTAGGGAACAGACACCCTAATTGACGCGAATCCTAAAGATAGATCTATTGGGCCTAACAAACCCCATCCAAAGTACCGGATGCTTTAGTACTTCGAAATTTATATCATATCCGAAGGGTGTCCCGGAATGATGGGGATATTCTTATATATGCATCTTGTTATTGTCGGTTACCAGGTGTTCACCATATGAATGATTTTTATCTCTATGTATGGGATGTGTATTGAAATATGAAATCTTGTGGTCTATTGTTACGATTTGATATATATAGGTTAAACCTATAACTCACCAACATTTTTGTTGACGTTTTAAGCATGTTTATTCTCAGGTGATTATTAAGAGCTTCCGCTGTCGCATACTTAAATAAGGACAAGATTTGGAGTCCATGCTTGTATGATATTGTGTAAAAACTGCATTCAAGAAACTTATTTTGTTGTAACATATTTGTATTGTAAACCATTATGTAATGGTCGTGTGTAAACAGGATATTTTAGATTATCATTATTTGATAATCTACGTAAAGCTTTTTAAACCTTTATTGATGAAATAAAGGTTATGGTTTGTTTAAAAATGAATGCAGTCTTTGAAAAACGTCTCATATAGAGGTCAAAACCTCGCAACGAAATCAATTAATATGGAACGTTTTTAATCAATAAGAACGGGACATTTCAATATCCCCCATCTTTCGAACGAAAGCCTTTTATAAACCAAGGCATTCTTGGAACATTCTTCGAATGTCTTACAAACTAATCTCGCCTTAAATAGTTGTGCCGAAGAATTCTGACCGACTCTAGACAAGATTTCATCAATCATCTCTCCGGGTAGGTCTCTTAAAATATTGGGTTGTCTATCCATTTTGCGTTTTTATACTGTAAAATAGACAAGAGTTAGATTCATAAAAAAAATACTTATTAATACAAGCAATTTTTACATATATCATAAAGCATAAGCACACTATATTACATATATTACACCACACGAATAAACTATCTTATTCCGACTCGCTTGTTTCTTCTTCTTCGGTTTTGGTTCGTTTTGCCAAGTTTCTAGGAATATATGATGTTCCCCTAATACGAGCCGTCGTTTTCCACATTGGTTTAGAAAAACCTGATGGTTTAGAGGTTCCCGGGTCATTGTTACAACTTAAGGACTTCGGGGGTTGACGATACATATAAAGTTCATTGGGGTTGGAATTAGATTTCTCTATTTTTATGCCCTTTCCCTTATTATTTTCTTTTGCCTTTTTAAATTCAGTTGGGGTAATTTCTATAACATCATCGGAATTCTCGTTAGAATCCGATTCATCGGAGAATTGGTAATCCTCCCAATATTTTGCTTCCTTAGCGGAAACACCATTGACCATAATTAACCTTGGTCGGTTGGTTGAGGATTTTCTTTTACTTAACCGTTTTATTATTTCCCCCACCGGTTCTATTTCTTCATCCGGTTCCGATTCTTCTTCCGGTTCCGATTCTTCTTCTGGTTCCGACTCTTCTTCCGGTTCCTCTTCGGGAACTTATGAATCAGTCCACGAATCATTCCAATTTACATTTAACTCTTCATTATTATTAGGTGAGTCAATGGGACTTGTTCTAGAGGTAGACATCTATCACATAATATCAAACGCGTTAAGAGATTAATATATCACATAATATTCACATGTTAAAAATATATAGTTTCCAACAAAATTTGTTAAGCAATCATTTTTCAAGTAAACACGGTCGAAGTCCAGACTCACTAATGCATCCTAACAAACTCGATAAGACACACTAATGCAAAATTCTGGTTCTCTAAGACCAACGCTCTCATACCAACTGAAATGTCCCGTTCTTATTGATTAAAAACGTTCCATATTAATTGATTTCGTTGCGAGATTTTGACCTCTATATGAGACGTTTTTCAAAGACTGCATTCATTTTAAAACAAACCATAACCTTTATTTCATCAATAAAGGTTTAAAAAGCTTTACGTAGATTATCAAATAATGATAATCTAAAATATCCTGTTTACACCCGACCATTACATAATGGTTTACAATACAAATATGTTACAACAAAATAAGTTTCTTGAATGCAGTTTTTACACAATATCATACAAGCATGGACTCCAAATCTCGTCCTTATTTAAGTATGTGACTGCGGAAGCTCTTAATAATCACCTGAGAATAAACATGCTTAAAACGTCAACAAAAATGTTGGTGAGTTATAGGTTTAACCTATATATATCAAATCATAATAATAGACCACAAGATTTCATATTTCAATACACATCCCATACATAGAGATAAAAATCATTCATATGGTGAACACCTGGTAACCGACATTAACAAGATGCATATATAAGAATATCCCCATCATTCCGGGACACCCTTCGGATATGATATAAATTTCGAAGTACTAAATCATCCGGTACTTTGGATGGGGTTTGTTAGGCCCAATAGATCTATCTTTAGGATTAGCGTCAATTAGGGTGTCTGTTCCCTAATTCTTAGATTACCAGACTTAATAAAAAGGGGCATATTCGATTTTGATAATTCAACCATAGAATGTAGTTTCACGTACTTGTGTCTATTTTGTAAATCATTTATAAAACCTGCATGTATTCTCATCCCAAAAATATTAGATTTTAAAAGTGGGACTATAACTCACTTTCACAGATTTTTACTTCGTCGAAAAGTAAGACTTGGCCACTGTTGATTCACGAACCTATAACAATATATACATATATATTAAAGTATGTTCAAAATATATTTAAAACACTTTTAATATATTTTGATGTTTTAAGTTTATTAAGTCAGCTGTCCTCGTTAGTAACCTACAACTAGTTGTCCACAGTGAAGGTATTTCGTATGCCCGAGAGACATATTAAATTAATGTGGCTAATGTGTTATGATCCAAGTCGGGTCATACCCAATAACAAACTTACCGACACCTTATACGTATTTGATCTTAACGATTGGTTCATTAAACAAATACGCGACACTTGAATTTTAGAAAATCGGGTTTCTAAAATATTATCACTTGAGATAAATTATTTGGATAATTTATATATAATTGTTTATAGGTTTAAATGATTATATTGTGTTATATTTTATAAAAGGATTTTATAAAATGTATAGGTAACAAAATAATACATAAGTTTATAAATCTTTTATAAACTTTTATAAACTTATATGTATTGTTGATAAAGAGAATATGTGGCAGAATTTTGGGTCTCCAAGAAAGACCACACATGCTTGTTTTGTTGCCTTTTATACTACACAACTTCTCATGAACTTGTCCAACACTTATACCAAAGTTTGAATGAGTTTTCAAGTGATAACTACTAGTTTAAGCTTGCAAAAAAACTGAAAAAATACTGCATTCTGCAGCTGGTCCAGCCGTGGCCTTTTTAGGTTGAAAAGAGGATCATTTTCTTTTTTTTAAAGTCAGTTTTTCAAGTGTTATCAAAGCCTAACCAATGTACTAGGTGTTGGGTACAAGTTTGGGGTATCACCTCTTGAGGTTTCATTGTTTTGAGACTCCATTCACCTTCATCTTTTCTTAAATTGCTGTCCAGTTTTTAGGGTGCAAGAGAAGTGGGTTCCAAGCTAAGTTTAAAGGTGATTAAGTGTCTAATACATAACTAAGTTCAAGGGTGGTGTTGGTGCATCAAAAGCTTGGAGTTTTAACACACTTGTTCATCATCTCCTTGTGTTAAACAACCCTCAACTAGCTTGAGGAGGTAAATAAAACTCTATCTTTTCTTGTTAACTTGTAAGCATAATATTCACAACTTGATCCAAGAAGGGATTTAACTTTAATTGGTTTAAAGATAACAAATTGAATTGGTTATTACACGCTTCCGTTTATTATGATTCTTAAAAGGTTTTAAGATATATGAACTTGTTAAATCCCAACAATGGTATCTAGAGCCGAAGTTGTTGAAATATGCTTCGAATTGTTGTCTTTAAACCCACTATATTTGCATTCCAAGTACATGCATGAAAATGGAATACAAAAATTTTCGGGTTTGGGTGGGTTTGAGGAGATGGCCAAATTTTGGAGGTTCCAAAAGGGGTTTGGAACTTGCCATTTTGGTCAAATTTTGGTTGCATGTTAATGTTCACAATCCTAGCCTTGACCTTGTGTTGCATGCATGTGTGTTTGGTTGATTTATGATTCATTTGGTATGTATTATTATTCATTCAAATGGCATGTAATAATTATTCAATTGGTTTGTAATAATTCATTCATTTGTTATGTAATTCATTTTATATTTGGTATGTAAAATAGAATAGGTTGTAATTTCATTTTCTAGATAAAATGTATTAGGATACATATTTTGTAAAAATGAAGATACAAGATCATGAAGACTTGAAGAATACAAGGAGCATTTGGATGCAAGGTTAAGTGGGAGATTGGAAATCTCTTACTTTGTGTTAAAACCCCTTAACCGGTGGCATTTGTTTTCGGCTAAACAAATGCTCACCAAAATGGCTAGATTGTGAACACAATTATTTTGCATGTGTGGTTGTTTGTATGATTATTGTTTTGTATGTTTGGTTGATACAATTAATCACAAGATAACAACAAACAAAACGACAATTTAATTGGTTAAATTAGACATACCAAGTACATGCAAAACGGAAATTTAAATGGTTAAATTAAAATAGCAACCAAAAACCTTTATAAATGGTTGTTAAGAACAAGAAAAGAATAACACATATAAAATGGTTTATATCAAGTAATTGGCTCAATTACAAGACATGAAATTGGTTTTTCATAAGTACCATACACTAAATGCATGTTGGTGTATGGCATAAAAGTTTTCTCAAACTAGAATTAATGAAAACTTAAATCCCTTTTACAAACAAGGTAAACAAGTTTAACGCCACCCTATTGTGTGACACTTAAAAGTATTAGGGAACTCATGATGGGATAAAGGTCACCTAACCGTTATGAGCAAACTAATATGATTAAGGTAAATTTCGCATGCTTGTGGGATAAAGGTCACCTAACCACTTGTATGTTAAATTTACAAGTCTATACAAGTAGGACGACTTGATTTGGGAATCATGAACTTAGGGTCACCGAAGCATGAGGAACAAATAGGCGTTGATGGGATAAATATGCCATGCAAAAGGATTGCATGATCCCATACTCTAGAAGTTGCAAATGGATTGCAATTGTCATTTATTGACTACCTAGCTAAATCAAATTGCGGGATAAAGGTCACCTAACCGAAATTTGGTTTATCGTTGGATTCTAGAATTTAATAATTCAATTGGATTTAAAGGGTATTGAATGTTAAATTAAAATCGATACTTAAACGAACTTTGTTAATTTTGTAGATGGCCGCCAATAACAACAACAACATTCCTAACGCACCACTTAACCTAAACCACCTATCATTAAGGTCTCTCTTAGAGAAAGACAAACTCAACCATACAAACTTTATGGATTGGTTTCGCAATCTTCGGATTGTCCTCAAACAAGAGGATAAAATGTATGTGCTTGAGGACCCCATTCCCGATCAACCGGATGAGAATGATGTGGAGGCAATGGCCTCTTACGATAAGTATTTCCACGACTCCCTTCAAGTCTCATGCTTAATGCTTGGGACTATGATTCCCGAACTCCAAAAGGATTTCGAGCATCATAGTGCATACGGCATGATAACGCAATTGAAGGAGATGTTCCTTCAACAAGCGCGTGTCGAGCGCTTCGAAACGGTTCGGGCGCTACATGCTTGTCGTATGGACGATACCCAATCGGTTTCATCTTATGTACTTAAGATGAAAAGCCTTATCGATCGTGCTAACCGTCTTAACCTAAACATTTCCAATGAGTTAGCCACAGATCTTATCCTTAACTCCCTATCAAAAAGGTTTGATCAATTTGTAATTAATTACAATATGAATGGGATGGATAAGAGCATAGGTGAGCTTCACGGTATGCTTAGAACGGCGGAAACTAGCATGGGTAAAAGGGCTTTACCCGTGTTAGCAATCGATCAAGGTGGGTCCAAAAGTAAGACCTCTAAGCCAAAGGTGGCTAAGAGAAAAGGACCCGCCTATCAAGGCAAAGGGAAAAGGAAGATGGTTACCCCAACCATCAACAAGGCTAAGAAGCAAAAGGTAACCGAGAAGGCAAACCCCAAGGAAGACCCATGTTTCGGTTGCGGTGAAATGGGTCATTGGAAACGAAACTGTCCGGTTTATCTTAAAGAGTTGAAAGACAAGAGGGATGCAGGGCAAACCTCAGGTAATATATATATGGTATATATAGAGCTTAGTATTACTTCTTCTAATACATGGGTATTAGACACTGGATGTGGAACTCATATTTGCAATTCTTTGCAGGGGTTCAAAAGAAGTGATCATAAGGCGGGAACATCAAGTCTCTATATGGGCAATGGTGCAAAGGTGCATGTTAAAGCTCAAGGAGAATTTGTTTTGAAGCTTCCAAGTAGATTGGAACTTATTTTAGAAAATGTTTTGTATGCTCCGGATTTGTGTAGAAACATTATTTCTATTTCTCGCTTAAAACAATGTGGTTACGTTGTTAATTTTATTGATGATGATATTCATATTTCGAAAGATAATGTATTCTATTTCAAGGCCTCGCCTTCAAATGGAATTTATGAATTGGTACATAATGACGCATCATCGAGCTCTATATACCATACAAGCACCAAGAAACTCAAAAGGGATTTGAGTGATTCCTACTTATGGCATTGTCGCCTTGGTCACATAAACAAGAACCGAATGCATACACTTCAAAGGAATGGACTTTTGAAATCAAATGAAATGGATTCATTTGATGTATGCGAATCTTGTTTACAAGGCAAGATGACTAAAGCACCTTTCAAAGGGACTTATGAAAGGGCTAAAGATTTATTGGGATTAATACATTCGGATGTATGTGGACCCTTTAAACCCATAACTAGGAATGGTGAAAGATACTTTGTTACTTTCATTGATGACTTTAGTCGTTTCGGATATGTCTACTTATTAAGACACAAGGACGAAACGTTTGAAGCATTCAAAGAATATCAAAACGAAGTACAAAATCAACTCAATAGGACAATTAAGGTACTACGTACCGATAGAGGAGGTGAATACCTAAGCGATGCCTTCCAAGATCATCTTAGGAGTTGTGGGATTATCTCACAACTTACTCCACCCGGAACACCCCAACTTAATGGAGTTTCCGAAAGGAGGAACCGAACCCTAATGGATATGGTTCGATCTATGATGGCAAGAAGCTCGTTGCCTCTATCATTTTGGGGTTATTGTCTAAGCTCCGTGGCTCGTATTTTAAATATGGCCCCAACCAAGAAAGTGGAACGAACTCCTCACGAGATGTGGTTTGGTAAACCTCCATCTCTATCATACTTAAAGGTATGAGGATGTGAAGCTTATCCTAAGCGTTACGTCCCTAATAAGTTGAATGCTCGATCCACGAAGTGTATCTTCATAGGATATCCCAAGGATGATATGGGATACTATTTCTATGATCCATCCGAGCAGAATGTATTTATTGCTCGGAAGGCAGAATTCCTTGAAACTAAGTTCCTAATGGAAGGAAATAGTGAAAGGAAGATAGATCTTGAAGAGGTTCAAGATCAAGTAGATGATACACAATTGGTTGACACTAGCACACAACATGAAAATGTTGATAGTGATCAAATGGATGATCAAAATACACAAGACATTCGTAGATCTGGTAGGATTAGCAATCCTCCTGAGAGATATGGGTTTCTCATAGATGGTTGCTATACGGTTGATTTGGATGAACCAACAAACTACCAAGATGCTTTATCAAGGATTGATAAAGATAAATGGCAGGATGCCATGAACGCCGAGATGCAATCCATGTATGAAAACCAAGTTTGGGAACTTGTTGAGCAACCTCCTAGCTCTAAGCTAGTTGATTGCAAATGGCTTTTCAAGAAGAAAACCGACATACATGGAAACTTGGATACATATAAAGCTAGACTTGTAGCAAAAGGTTTCACTCAAACTCAAGGGGTTGATTATGATGAAACTTTCTCGCCAGTGGCAATGCTAAAGTCTATTAGGATATTATTTGCCATTGCTGCTCACTACGACTATGAAATATGGCAAATGGATGTCAAAACCGCTTTCCTAAATGGATATCTTATGGAAGATGTCTATATGGTCCAGCCTGAAGGTTTTGTTGATCCAAAATATCCTAAAAGGGTATGCAAGTTAAAGAAGTCAATCTACGGATTGAAACAAGCATCTAGAATGTGGAATCATCGTTTTAATGAGGAAGCCGAGAAATTTGGCTTCATTAAAAATGGTGATGAAGCTTGTGTATATAAGAAAGCTAGTGGGAGCACTATCATGTTCCTTGTACTATATGTGGACGATATATTATTATTTGGGAATGATATTACCACAATGCAAGGAGTCAAAACTTGGCTAAAGAGTTGCTTCTCCATTAAGGATCTTGGAGATGCACAATACATATTGGGGATAGGGATCTATAGGAATAGATCCAAGAGATTGATAGGTTTAAGTCAAAGTACATACATTGATAAAATCTTGAAAAGGTTCAAGATGGAAAACTCTAAGAGAGGTTTGGTACCTATTCAAAGAGGAACCGTTCTCAGTTCATCTCAGTGTCCTACCACGAAAGATGAACAAGAGAGAATGAAGAAAGTCCCATACGCATCTGCTATTGGGTCTATCATGTATGCAATGATATGTACTAGACCGGATGTGTCATGCGCTCTAAGCTTGACAAGTAGATACCAGAATAACCCAGGAAATAGTCATTGGATTGCTGTTAAAAGCATATTGAAATACCTTAGGAGGACTAAGGATATGTTTCTAATATATGGGTCTGGTGAGGAGGAACTCGCTGTAAAAGGTTACGTGGACGCGAGTTTCCAAACTGATCGAGATGACTCTCGATCACAATCCGGTTATGTCTTCATGTTAAATGGTGGTGCGGTCTCTTGGAAGAGTTCAAAACAGGAAGTTGTTGCGTTATCCACTACAGAGTCGGAGTACATTGCCGCCTCACTGGCAGCTCAGGAAGCTGCATGGATGAAGAAATTCATCGACGACTTAGGAGTGGTCCCTTCCATTCAGGACCCTCTTGAGATCTTTTGTGACAATGAGGGTGCGATTGCTCAAATCAAGGAACCTCGTGCTCATCAAAAGACTCGTCACATTGAGCGGAGATTCAACTACATCAGGGATGAGGTTGAAAAGGGAAAGATATGTATTCACAAAGTTCACACAGATCAAAATGTTGCGGATCCACTCACGAAGCTTTTACATGGGCCAAAACATGAGGGACATGTTTGTGCATTAGGGCTTCGATATTCTAGTGATTGGATATGATCTATTTTATGTATTGTACCGGAACGAAATTATTCAAACTCATTAATATAACTATGGTGTTAATTTATTTGAGTTATGTTCCTATTTTGCATATTTCATCCATGAATAAGCAACTATTCTAAAATTCCGTAGTCGATCACATTTGTGGGAACAAGTGTGAGGTTTAGACTATTATGAACTTGGATTGGTATACATTCATAGGTTGAATGTGGGGCAAGGTTGCAACCAAGGTTCATAGATATTTGTGGGAAACAAATATTGGAAGACCCGCTCTCAAGAATTACTGTATAGAGCCTTTGTGGTTGATCACATGTAATCTTGAGTAAAGGCGAATATCATTGTATCCTCTGACCTGAGATACATATTGGGTTCGGATATTCACCAAGTACTGTGCCTTGATTCTTTCCTTCGCTATTCTGAAACATGGTAGTACATAAGGAAGAACTCAGGTATATTACAAAGTGTATATCTAGGACGTATGTAGTCAAGATGGAATTTGTCCCTCTTATTCGTTGAGAGTCAGATGTCTAAGGCCTGAAAAGTTAAATCTATAAGAGAGTGATCACTCTGTATCTCCTGGATTTGACATGACATCTAGGATGAAAGGATATAATGAAAGATTCACCTACATATATCAGTTCGAGTAGGGAGCTCGAAAGGGATGATGTTATTGAATGGCACAAAGTCATAACATATTAGGGGTGATGGACGGTGTGTTAGGCTGTATCCATCACTTGCATTAATTTCTTATGTTTCTCGTGCAAGTGGGAGATTGAAGGTATTTCGTATGCCCGAGAGACATATTAAATTAATGTGGCTAATGTGTTATGATCCAAGTCGGGTCATACCCAATAACAAACTTACCGACACCTTATACGTATTTGATCTTAACGATTGGTTCATTAAACAAATACGCGACACTTGAATTTTAGAAAATCGGGTTTCTAAAATATTATCACTTGAGATAAATTATTTGGATAATTTATATATAATTGTTTATAGGTTTAAATGATTATATTGTGTTATATTTTATAAAAGGATTTTATAAAATGTATAGGTAACAAAATAATACATAAGTTTATAAATCTTTTATAAACTTTTATAAACTTATATGTATTGTTGATAAAGAGAATATGTGGCAGAATTTTGGGTCTCCAAGAAAGACCACACATGCTTGTTTTGTTGCCTTTTATACTACACAACTTCTCATGAACTTGTCCAACACTTATACCAAAGTTTGAATGAGTTTTCAAGTGATAACTACTAGTTTAAGCTTGCAAAAAAACTGAAAAAATACTGCATTCTGCAGCTGGTCCAGCCGTGGCCTTTTTAGGTTGAAAAGAGGATCATTTTCTTTTTTTTAAAGTCAGTTTTTCAAGTGTTATCAAAGCCTAACCAATGTACTAGGTGTTGGGTACAAGTTTGGGGTATCACCTCTTGAGGTTTCATTGTTTTGAGACTCCATTCACCTTCATCTTTTCTTAAGTTGCTATCCAGTTTTTAGGGTGCAAGAGAAGTGGGTTCCAAGCTAAGTTTAAAGGTGATTAAGTGTCTAATACATAACTAAGTTCAAGGGTGGTGTTGGTGCATCAAAAGCTTGGAGTTTTAACACACTTGTTCATCATCTCCTTGTGTTAAACAACCCTCAACTAGCTTGAGGAGGTAAATAAAACTCTATCTTTTCTTGTTAACTTGTAAGCATAATATTCACAACTTGATCCAAGAAGGGATTTAACTTTAATTGGTTTAAAGATAACAAATTGAATTGGTTATTACACGCTTCCGTTTATTATGATTCTTAAAAGGTTTTAAGATATATGAACTTGTTAAATCCCAACACACAGTTAGATGTACATAAATAAATCGATAAATATTATCTTGAATCAATCCACGACCCAGTGTATACGTATCTCAGTATTGATCACAACTCAAACTATATATATTTTGGAATCAACCTCAACTGTGACAACCCAGAAATTTCCAACTAAATTTAAACTTTATCTTTATATTATTCCGACACGATAAGCAAAGTTTGTTAAGTTAAATCTCAAGAATTTTAAATTGTGTTCATACATTCATTATAACCTCGACCAAATTCCGACGATTCACGAACCGTTATATATAAATAAATATATATATATGTATATATATATATTATAACTTAAGAATATTAATAAAGTATTAAACGTATAATACTTTACATGAACGTATTTGTTTCAATATGTTTATCGATGGAATTAAAAGATAATATCAAAGGATTGATTTATCAGATACATTATGATATGATTACGGGTCTATGTTATGAGGTCCACTGTGATTTAAGAAATCTATTATTTTTGACAACATTCGGAAAATGGTAAAGTGATTTATAAGTAAGAACGTGAAGTGTAAATAACTTAGATGTTGGATATCGACAAGTTATGTAACTCGACATTTTTCATTAAGATGATTTCATACGTTTATTTAACCTTTGAACTTTATCCCATGCTTCACCAACA
This sequence comes from Rutidosis leptorrhynchoides, assembly GCF_046630445.1. NCBI lineage: Eukaryota > Viridiplantae > Streptophyta > Magnoliopsida > Asterales > Asteraceae > Rutidosis > Rutidosis leptorrhynchoides. The sequence continues at coordinate 163,931,361 of NC_092333.1, forward strand.
AACTGTAATTTAAAAACTTGAAACCTATTATGAATATATATGATTCTACTTTTCTAAAATATTTTATGATATAACGATTTCCATTATTTTAACCTTTAAACAAAATGATTCTTAAAAATATATTTGGTTTTGGAAAACAAAATTATTATATTTATTTGATTTAGTTTCAAACGTACAAAAACGTTTTCAGTTTAAAAAGAACTTTATTATTAAAACGTATATAACTTTTATAAATATCTAGAACCACTTTTGACAACTCATTACTTAACCAGTATGATAAAGATAACGATATTTATATTTTATTTTATTAAATATATATAACGATTTAAATTAATATTATATATATTTATACGCGTATTATACGTACATAGTTTTATACTTTTACTATACTTAAACTTTACCTTTACTTTATTTTTACTTTGCTTTAACTTTAATAATTCACTTTAATAATTCATACTTTAATAATTAACTTTAATAATTCATACTTTAATAATTCACTTTAATAATTCATACTTTAATAATTCACTTTAATAATTCATACTTTAATAATTCACTTTAATAATTCATACTTTAATAATTCACTTTAATAATTCAAAAATCTATTATAAATAGAATTCAATAGGTTTCATTATTTCATAAGAAACTTGAAAATATTTTTCTCTAAACTCTCTCAATCGATTTACATATATATATTTACTCCGTATTATTTCAAGATATTATTAGTATATATAAAATATTACGTCAGAGTGCTGTCCGAGTGATTTCGAAATTGTTTTTCGAGTGGGATTGGATTAAGGAAATTATGGGTTATAGCTATGGAGGTGATTGGGTATGGTTCATGGGTATGCTCGTGAGATCAATATAGTGTTTATCATCTCCGTTGCGTCTACGTACCTTTCCTGCAATATTGAATCTCAATATTGATACGTGAGTACTCATACTTTAACTTTTACATACTAATAGTGTATCCATGACTAGTGCTCGAGTATATAGGATTATGCATGTTTGTACTTTTGATATTGCCTTTATTTAGGTTATGTTGAATCCTGAATTAGTTATATATGCAACTGAGATAAGGTATAAGATATGCATGTCGTTGGAAAGCTAGCGAAAAATTAAGAACTTTTCATTTAGATATCGAATGATTTCGATGAACGGATTTGAAGTTATAGTCCATCGAATTTTTGTATTATTATTAAAAATGATTATTATTATCGTCGTTATTATCGTCGTTTAGTTTTATCTTATTATTATTATTATTATTATTATTATTATTATTATTATTATTATTATTATTATTATTATTATTATTATCTTTATCAATAAAAGGATTTATCATTAAAAATTGTTATTTTTTTTATTATTACTATCGTTATTATCGTTAAAGTTATAATTAGTATTATTATTATTATCCAATTATTATTATTATTATTATTATTATTATTGGTATTATTATTATTATTATTATCATTATTAATATATATATCATTATTTAAAAACGGTTATTGTTATTGTTATTATTATTATTACTATATTATCATTAAGATAATTATTAGTATTATCGTTAATAATATTATAGTAACTATCATTATTAATATTAGTGTAATTAAAACAAATATTTTTAACACCTAATTATTTTGATTACTATTATAATCATTATTACGAACACGATATAAAAGACGATTAAAAGCTATTAAACGAAACGATTAGGAAATAATAGGTAAGAGTATCATGATAAAATTAAAATATTATAAGATATTGATTTAGATAAAATTATCGTTCTTATTATTTTTATCATTACTATTATTATTAAAATTATCGTTAGTATTAAAACTATCATTTTACCAAAAATTATCATTTTAATAGAAATGTCATTGTTACTATAAAATATCATTATTATTATTATTATTATTTTAAATAGAATTATTATTTTAAAGATAATATTAAAAATTATCGTAAATATTAAAGTTATCATAATTAGAATTATCGTTTTATCATAATGTCATCTTAGTAATTATAAATATTGATATTTTTATAATAATAATCATTATTACAAAATAATACAACTTTTACTTACTATCATTATAGATATTATTTTATCAAATAAATATTTGATACAAACATATTTTACTACGTGTAATAACTTACTTTAATAATACCTATCATATTATCTTTATAATATTAAATGAACCCTATAAATTTTATTACTTAATATATATAAAAGTATATTTTATTATATAAATATAATATAAAATTTTATTTATTAATAAATAAATTATATTATTTACTCTAATAAATCTTTTAAAAATATTTAAAAATATAAAACGACGATATTTAAACTATATATTAATCATGTATAGATTTTTGGAAATTATTTTGAGTCAAATTTACTTTTGTTGACTTTTGCATATTAGTCTCGAGCATTAGGATTGTGGTACACTATGACTTGACCTAATTTGTTAGACAAATATTGACCAACACATAAATATATATAATTAATTTAGGTTCGTGAATCCGAGGTCAACCTTGCACTTGTTCAATGACATTATATGTATTTTTACTACGAAATACAGTATGGTGAGTTTCATTTACCTTTTTACCCATTATATTTTTAGGACTGAGAATACATGCGCTTTTATAAATGTTTGACGAAATAGACACAAGTAATTGAAACTACATTCTATGGTTGAATTATCGAAATCGAATATGCCCCTTTTTATTAAAGTCTGGTAATCTAAGAATTAGGGAACAGACACCCTAATTGACGCGAATCCTAAAGATAGATCTATTGGGCCTAACAAACCCCATCCAAAGTACCGGATGCTTTAGTACTTCGAAATTATATCATGTCCGAAGGAGGATCCCGGAATGATAGGGGATATTCTTATATGTATCTAGTTAATGTCGGTTACCAGGTGTTCACCATATGAATGATTATTTTTTGTCTCTATGCATGGGACGTATATTTATGAGAACTGGAAATGAAATTCTTGTGGTCTATTAAAATGATGGAAATAAATGATTATGATAAACTAATGAACTCACCAACCTTTTGGTTGACACTTTAAAGATGTTTATTCTCAGGTGTTAAAGAAATCTTCCGCTGTGCATTTGCTCATTTTAAAGATATTACTTGGAGTCTTTCATAGCATATTTCGAAGAACGTTGCATTCGAGTCATTGAGTTCATCAAAGATTATTATTAAATCAATTTATAGTTGGATAGTGGATATTATGAAATGGTATGCATGCCTGTCAATTTTTTATGTAAAGAAAGATTGTCTTTTAAAAATGAATGCAATGTTTGTAAAATGTATCATATAGAGGTCAAATACCTCGCAATGTAATCAACTATTGTGAATCGTTTATAATGTATATGAACGGGTCCTTTCAGTTGGTATCAGAGCGGTGGTCTTAGCGAACCAGTTCTGCATTAGTGTGTCTAACTGATAAGTCGTTAGGATGCATTAGTGAGTCTGGACTTCGACCGTGTCTGCATGTCAAAAGTTTTGCTTATCATTTCTAGTCTGAAATCATCTGCTTATCATCCATAGGAAATTACCTGCTTATCATTATTAGTCTAGACACGTCTTGCTACATTAATTGCATGAGTAGTGTATAGACAAAATTCATATCTTAGCGTATCTGCTAAATCATATCTTATCGTATCTGTTACTTAAACTTTGCCTGACATATCCCGCAAATTCCTCCGTAATCTATGAAATCTTTTGATCTCTATATATAGATATCCTATGTAAATAGAATACCACCCGATAGCCGAAAAATCATTTTATATCGAAAATCCTTTATCCAATCGTACGAAATGGAATTTGTCATCAGTTCAAGTCACTCGGATTCCGAAATGGAATCTCACTCAAGCTCCGAAAGCAGTGTGACCGAAATGGATCAACCAATCAGTCATCACCTATTCTGGATGAATTGGGGATGGGTTCGTAGCCTCCTCAATCATTGGAAACAAGAAGAAGGCGATCCTTTCCATCCACCACATTGCCCTCTTGGCGAAGAACCTGAAGCACTTACCGGCGAACCTGTTCGAGACCCCATTTTCTCTCTCATTTCCAGGGTATCTCGTCACGATTATATACTACATCAAATTCTAGATTTTATTTATCCGCTCGTTCTGACCGACAATCATCCTGGAATAATAGAAGAAGTCAACGAACTTCGCGCTCGGGTAGTGGCTTTGGAGAATATGGTGCAGAGATTACAAACACCAGCAGCAGCACCAGCATCATAACCAGTACCACCATCATCAACGCCAACAATACCATTACCACCTCCAACCACAACCGCGTTGTAAACCTCAACTTCACAATCTGTCCCGCGAGCATCAACGTCATACGCACCATAGATACCATGGAGTACCAACAACAATAACTGACGAAGTATTAATTCATAACTTCATTGGAGAAACATTCCGCGGTGATTATATAATATCTAAAGTCTTATATATTATCTAATCTAGCCCTAACCATAAATCAGTTAAGCGAACCAAAATGATAGAAGGAAGAGTAGAAACCCTGACAAAAATGGTGTGTGATTAACAAGTTAAACTTGTTTTACCAACAGCATCAACAGTACCGTCAACGTCACCAGCATCGTCAGTACAGTCAACATCAGAATCAACAACACCTATAACATCACAAACTCCGTCAGTTCAAGAATCACTGTGGACATCATTACGAATCAATAACGTGTATATTGTATCAACAAGTTATGAAGAATTAACTCATTCCCTCTGAAGAAATTATTTATATATTTAATATATATATATATATATATATATATATATATATATATATATATATATATATATATATATATATATATATATATATATATATATATATATATATATATATATATATATATATATATATATATATATATTGAAATAAAAATAAATCTTTCCGTGCTAAGCTATTGTGTGTGAATCTTAACTACTCGGTTAATTCATATTACAAATATGAAATAATATACGTCCCTCGCCCGCAACTTAACCATCGTTAACTACAATCTCTGTCTCAATTCAACAAGTTCCAATTCCTAATAAATCAAGTATATATTTGATTTTACACTTCATCATTGATGTAACTGAAACTTTTCAGATAACATCATTCGTACTTTACGAAGTTCACAAGAATCTAACAAAAACCAACATCACATCTCAACAAATAACGAAGTATTGATTCATAATTTCACTATTATTGAAGAAATACTTATGTAACCTCTAAAGCCTTCAAGGAATTATTCAATTCTAGTTCCAACCGTAAATCGAATGAGTTTAATTTAGTATTAACTCATTAAAATCTATGTTACATCTGAGGAGAATATATACATATATATTTTCATAAAGACTGTAATAAAATTCTTATGTACAAAATATTAATTGTGAAATTTTTTTAACGGGTAGGTAATACCCGAGAGATATATATAAATTCACAATTAATATGTTACATTCTTCGAATCAGATTAAGCAAATTATCAATTATACTTCCTACTTTCAAAATAATATACATTCTTTCATAGAAATCAAAACAACCATACTCATTCAAATCCAATTACATATTCTGATTTTAAAATCTCAGAATTCAATTCGAGATATAACTAGTACCATCACTTTTAGATTCCTACATCTTTCAAAGCTACACTTTGACTTCAAAAGTGTGTTAGAACATCAAATGTATACAAAAGATTACAATCTGTGTTCAAACCCTTCGAAAATCTCTGAAGACACTTCAAATAATGAGCAATCGAGATGATGATCCAACCACATATTACCCACAGTTATGTACTTAAAAAGCTCTCGAAACCAAAGTCATAATTCAACACATATCTATGTCAGATCTTTTGGCATTTATTAGCCAAAATAACCTTGCAATTCCTTTGCAAAGTAGCAAATTATATCACAGCTCCAGCAAGACAACTTCGATTTTTTCATTCGGAGTAGCCTTATCATAATTTTGATATATGTGATTACCCTTTTGTTACCGGAGAACCTTTCATATTCCACCACATTAGCAATTAACTTACCAACAACTTCACTGATCTTGGGCATTCCGAAGAATCTTTATATTTATCGAAACCTCATCATTTACTCATCTGCCTCTTGTAACGAGAATTGCCATACGAATCATTAGGAATTAGTAATCAGTATTTTGAAATCTCACAGCATGTTGACGCCAACAGTTATACATAACGTCTATTTCCAAGGCTTACATACTTCGAATGTGAAGTTTCTGAAAAACACTCTGAACCGCGAACTAGTTCTCAAAATGCTGATGAAGCAACAAATACTGTAAACGACCTTAGCAGTAAAAAGTTTGATGATAAAGATTAGTGTATTAACAAAGCTCAGAAATAGAGAAGTTTTGGAACTGGAAAACGGATTGAGCCAAGTATGAAGGAGGCTGTGGACAAATCACAAAGACTGAACCTGCCTTCAAAGAATTCAAATGATTCAGTGTCTGCTGAAGTCATTAACTAATACCTTGCTCCTGACACTAAACCCTTACAGACAATATTCTTCATCATCCTCTGATATTAGAAATTCTAAGATATCATCGTATCTTTCATTATAAATATCCTCCATATTTCTGAAGATATTTCCATAACTATTCTTATCTGGAATCATTTATCTCTTTGCGCTATCTGTATTACATCAAAAAGGAAACTGTTTAGTTCCTATACTCTGTAAACCTTTGAGTTTAAAATATGAATGTTTTTGAAGTAATGTTGGAAACTGAAGCATGAGTTAGTATAATATAATGACACTTGATCAACGTGATTATATTACAGTAATTCATGCTGAGTTTCTAAATGGAACGTGATGATTCACAGATCATAACATCATCATGTGCCATGTTATACGACTCTTGTATTCTATTTAACCTCTAAAATATCAAGAAAATATTTCTTGATGATTCGGCCTTTTACAAGGTATTCTAGTAATTTGACAAGTCAAGATCGTGCCATCACAATTTCCTTCCTAGAACATTAACAATGTTCATTCCGAAATTCATATCTGTGAATTCTAGACCATTACAAGCGGTGTTTAATCGCAAGAAGAAGAAACGAAAGGATAAAACTCCGAAATAGAAATTGGGGTATAAATTGCAGCAAATAAAAGAGAGCATTAACTGTGGATGATAATGATTATAGAAGATAGAAACAGAGACTTTGAAATATAAGGGAAGATATAAAGCCCAACGACAAACCAAAATTATAAACCATATATATCGATGCATATAGCAATATAAAGACACGGGAGAACTAGAAACACTATAAACCCAAGAGTATAGTAGAAGTAAATAGATTCTTCTGGCGGTAGATGAAAAAGAAGAATGACCGCTATGAAAGTTATAAGTATATCGAGAATCAGAACTGGATGGAGCATATTGATGAATACTTTAAAATATGAGTTGAGGGGGAAAGAATAGAAGGTGATGAAACATGACTAGGAACTTAGAACTCAACAGATTTAACACACACAATGACGGAATAAGTGAATCAAACCCTCTAGTGAATAGGTTAAGCTTTTTGGGATTAATTTAGTCATACCACAACTAAATCAAGTGTGATTAGATCAACACCTAGAGCTATTATTCACCACCTGGGTGATTTGGGTTGAGAGAGAATCGAAGGAGCTCACCAGATCTGAGTGTGTGTAACAAATGAGAGGCTTAACCTAAAATGAAGAACATAAGACTTTATATACCCCTGCTGTTGACTCACCCGTACGATTCATCCATCACACATACGAGTTGGCTTCATCAGCCGTACGGGTGATCACTCACTCGTGTCTTCTCATTTAGGTTGTAATTGTGACTTAGCTCAGCATCAACCGTGCGTATGAGCCTGTCAGCCGTACGAGTGAGGCTTCACTCAAACGTTTGACTAAGTCTAACATAGTCAAACATCCAAATCTTGTTCCTGCAGTTGCTGTAACCACATATAAACACGGATAGGATAATAACGAACGATCATGGTGGCCTGTAAACTGTTGTACCTGCAATGGACGTGGGTAGATGTCTAGGGACTTTCATAAAATTCATCAACAGAAGGTGTGAGTTGTAAGAAAACGAAGGAGGTGAATTTATAAGAAAATCTCCGACAGAAGAATTAAAATGGACGATCGCATTTAAAGCGGATCCTAATTCCTTTTGTTATCGGTGAATCAAATCTTATTACAAAGATTTTCTTCAAATCCCTTGAAATCTGGAAATCAATCATATCTACGTCAAATGATAAGATGAATCTACACTTACTCATTTCACTCTTCTATGTTAGCTTCATTCGTACTCTTCATATAAATGGATTGTTTATCGCTGATGATAAAACTCTATTTTTCAGCCTGTATGCATCATGAAAACATACTTATTATCATTCACGACCTTTCCACTCAAATTTCGGGACGAAATTTCTTTAACGGGTAGGTACTGTGACAACCCAGAAATTTCCAACTAAATTTAAACTTTATCTTTATATTATTCCGACACGATAAGCAAAGTTTGTTAAGTTAAATCTCAAGAATTTTAAATTGTGTTCATACATTCATTATAACCTCGACCAAATTCCGACGATTCACGAACCGTTATATATAAATAAATATATATATATATATATGTATATATATATATTATAACTTGAGAATATTAATAAAGTATTAAACGTATAATACTTTACATGAACGTATTTGTTTCAATATGTTTATCGATGGAATTAAAAGATAATATCAAAGGATTGATTTATCAGATACATTATGATATGATTACGGGTCTATGTTATGAGGTCCACTGTGATTTAAGAAATCTATTATTTTTGACAACATTCGGAAAATGGTAAAGTGATTTATAAGTAAGAACGTGAAGTGTAAATAACTTAGATGTTGAATATCGACAAGTTATGTAACTCGACATTTTTCATTAAGATAATTTCATACGTTTATTTAACCTTTGAACTTTATCCCATGCTTCACCAACAAACTGTAATTTAAAAACTTGAAACCTATTATGAATATATATGATTCTACTTTTCTAAAATATTTTATGATATAACGATTTCCATTATTTTACCTTTAAACAAAATGATTCTTAAAAATATATTTGGTTTTGGAAAACAAAATTATTATATTTATTTGATTTAGTTTCAAACGTACAAAAACGTTTTCAGTTTAAAAAGAACTTTATTATTAAAACGTATATAACTTTTATAAATATCTAGAACCACTTTTGACAACTCATTACTTAACCAGTATGATAAAGATAACGATATTTATATTTTATTTTATTAAATATATATAACGATTTAAATTAATATTATATATATTTATACGCGTATTATACGTACATAGTTTTATACTTTTACTATACTTAAACTTTACCTTTACTTTATTTTTACTTTGCTTTAACTTTAATAATTCACTTTAATAATTCATACTTTAATAATTCACTTTAATAATTCATACTTTAATAATTCACTTTAATAATTCATACTTTAATAATTCACTTTAATAATTCATACTTTAATAATTCACTTTAATAATTCAAAAATCTATTATAAATAGAATTCAATAGGTTTCATTATTTCATAAGAAACTTGAAAATATTTTTCTCTAAACTCTCTCAATCGATTTACATATATATATTTACTCCGTATTATTTCAAGATATTATTAGTATATATAAAATATTACGTCAGAGTGCTGTCCGAGTGATTTCGAAATTGTTTTTCGAGTGGGATTGGATTAAGGAAATTATGGGTTATAGCTATGGAGGTGATTGGGTATGGTTCATGGGTATGCTCGTGAGATCAATATAGTGTTTATCATCTCCGTTGCGTCTACGTACCTTTCCTGCAATATTGAATCTCAATATTGATACGTGAGTACTCATACTTTAACTTTTACATACTAATAGTGTATCCATGACTAGTGCTCGAGTATATAGGATTATGCATGTTTGTACTTTTGATATTGCCTTTATTTAGGTTATGTTGAATCCTGAATTAGTTATATATGCAACTGAGATAAGGTATAAGATATGCATGTCGTTGGAAAGCTAGCGAAAAATTAAGAATTTTTCATTTAGATATCGAATGATTTCGATGAACGGATTTGAAGTTATAGTCCATCGAATTTTTGTATTATTATTAAAAATGATTATTATTATCGTCGTTATTATCGTCGTTTAGTTTTATCTTATTATTATTATTATTATTATTATTATTATTATTATTATTATTATTATTATTATTATTATTATCTTTATCAATAAAAGGATTTATCATTAAAAATTGTTATTTTTTTTATTATTACTATCGTTATTATCGTTAAAGTTATAATTAGTATTATTATTATTATCCAATTATTATTATTATTATTATTATTATTATTATTATTATTGGTATTATTATTATTATTATTATCATTATTTATATATATATCATTATTTAAAAATGGTTATTGTTATTGTTATTGTTATTATTATTATTACTATATTATCATTAAGATAATTATTAGTATTATCGTTAATAATGTTATAGTAACTATCATTATTAATATTAGTGTAATTAAAACAAATATTTGTAACACCTAATTATTTTGATTACTATTATTATCATTATTACGAACACGATATAAAAGAAGATTAAAAGCTATTAAACGAAACGATTAGGAAATAATAGGTAAGAGTATCATGATAAAATTAAAATATTATAAGATATTGATTTAGATAAAATTATCGTTCTTATTATTTTTATCATTACTATTATTATTAAAATTATCGTTAGTATTAAAACTATCATTTTACCAAAAATTATCATTTTAATAGAAATGTCATTGTTACTATAAAATATCATTATTATTATTATTATTATTTTAAATAGAATTATTATTTTAAAGATAATATTAAAAATTATCGTAAATATTAAAGTTATCATAATTAGAATTATCGTTTTATCATAATGTCATCTTAGTAATTATAAATATTGATATTTTTATAATAATAATCATTATTACAAAATAATACAACTTTTACTTACTATCATTATAGATATTATTTTATCAAATAAATATTTGATACAAACATATTTTACTACGTGTAATAACTTACTTTAATAATACCTATCATATTATCTTTATAATATTAAATGAACCCTATAAATTTTATTACTTAATATATATAAAAGTATATTTTATTATATAAATATAATATAAAATTTTATTTATTAATAAATAAATTATATTATTTACTCTAATAAATCTTTTAAAAATATTTAAAAATATAAAACGACGATATTTAAACTATATATTAATCATGTATAGATTTTTGGAAATTATTTTGAGTCAAATTTACTTTTGTTGACTTTTGCATATTAGTCTCGAGCATTAGGATTGTGGTACACTATGACTTGACCTAATTTGTTAGACAAATATTGACCAACACATAAATATATAAAATTAATTTAGGTTCGTGAATCCGAGGTCAACCTAGCACTTGTTCAATGACATTATATGTATTTTTACTACGAAATACAGTATGGTGAGTTTCATTTACCTTTTTACCCTTTATATTTTTGGGACTGAGAATACATGCGCTTTTATAAATGTTTGACGAAATAGACACAAGTAATTGAAACTACATTCTATGGTTGAATTATCGAAATCAAATATGCCCATTTTTATTAAAGTCTGGTAATCTAAGAATTAGGGAACAGACACCCTAATTGACGCGAATCCTAAAGATAGATCTATTGGGCCTAACAAACCCCATCCAAAGTACCGGATGCTTTAGTACTTCGAAATTATATCATGTCCGAAGGAGGATCCCGGAATGATATGGGATATTCTTATATGTATCTAGTTAATGTCGGTTACCAGGTGTTCACCATATGAATGATTATTTTTTGTCTCTATGCATGGGACGTATATTTATGAGAGCTGAAAATGAAATTCTTGTGGTCTATTAAAATGATGGAAATAAATGATTATGATAAACTAATGAACTCACCAACCTTTTGGTTGACACTTTAAAGATGTTTATTCTCAGGTGTTAAAGAAATCTTCCGCTGTGCATTTGCTCATTTTAAAGATATTACTTGGAGTCTTTCATAGCATATTTCGAAGAACGTTGCATTCGAGTCATTGAGTTCATCAAAGATTATTATTAAATCAATTTATAGTTGGATAGTGGATATTATGAAATGATATGCATGCCTGTCAATTTTTTATGTAAAGAAAGATTGTCTTTTAAAAACGAATGCAATGTTTGTAAAATGTATCATATAGAGGTCAAATACCTCGCAATGTAATCAACTATTGTGAATCGTTTATAATGTATATGAACGGGTCCTTTCATCAACCCTGTATAGCTAACTCCAATATTCACATATAGAGTGTCTATGGTTGTTCCGGAATATATATAGATGTGTCGACATGATAGGTCGAAGCATTGTATACGTGTCTATGGTATCTCAAGATTACATAATATACAATACAAGTTGATTAAGTTATGGTTGGAATAGATTTGTTACCAATTTTCACGTAGCTAAAATGAGAAAAATTATCCAATCTTGTTTTACCCATAACTTCTTCATTTTAAATCCGTTTTGAGTGAATCAAATTGCTATGGTTTCATATTGAACTTTATTTTATGAATCTAAACAGAAAAAGTATAGGTTTATAGTCGGAAAAATAAGTTACAAGTCGTTTTTGTAAAGGTAGTCATTTCAGTCGAAAGAACGACGTCTAGATGACCATTTTAGAAAACATACTTCCACTTTGAGTTTAACCATAATTTTTGGATATAATTTCATGTTCATAATAAAAATCATTTTCTCAGAATAACAACTTTTAAATCAAAGTTTATCATAGTTTTTAATTAACTAACCCAAAACAGCCCGCGGTGTTACTACGACGGCGTAAATCTGGTTTTACGGTGTTTTTCGTGTTTTCAGGTTTTAAATCATTAAGTTAGCATATCATATAGATATAGAACATGTGTTTAGTTAATTTTAAAAGTCAAGTTAGAAGGATTAACTTTTGTTTGCGAACAAGTTTAGAATTAACTAAACTATGTTCTAGTGATTACGAGTTTAAACCTTCGAATAAGATAGTTTTATATATATGAATCGAATGATGTTATGAACATCATTACTACCTCAATTTTAGTAGGTAAACCTACTGGAAGTGACAAGAAATGATCTAGCTTCAAAGGATCTTGGATGGCTTGAAAGTTCTTGAAGTAGGATCATGACACAAAAACAAGTTCAAGTAAGATTTTTACTCGAATTAAGATAGTTTATAGTTATAGAAATTGAATCAAAGTTTGAATATGAATATTACCTTGAATAAGAAAGATAACCTACTGTATATAACAAAGGTTTCTTGATCTTAGATGATTACTTGGAATGGATTAGAAAGCTTGGAAGTAAATTAGTAAACTTGAAGGAATTTTTGAAGTGTTCTTGAAGTGTTCTTCCTATGATGATTATAGCTTGATTCTTGAAGTGATTTTTGATGAAGATGATGATTAACTACTGGAAAAATACATAATAGTGTGTGTGTGTTGAGAGAGAATTAGAAAGAGAATTGAAAGTGAAATGGAGTGAATGATGAGTGGTAATTGGTGAGTGGTGAGTGGGGTTAAAAGGAGTTCTAGTTAGTTGACTAGCTCATGGTAGAAGTTAAAATTGATTAGTCATACATGACATAATCAAGAGTGGAATCCCATGTTAGTCCTATTGGTATATACTCATAGTAAGTACGTTTTGAAGCTGTGTATAATACGGGTAAGAATACGACTAGAATTCTTGATGAAAGAAAAGAATGGAAAAGTAACTGTAACCATTTTCGTTAAGTATGAGTGTTTTGATATATGTCTTGAAGTCTTCCAAAAGTATTTTAATACATCTAAATACACTATATGTATATACATTTTAACTGAGTCGTTAAGTCATCGTTAGTCGTTACATGTAAGTGTTGTTTTGAAACCTTTAAGTTAACGATCTCAATTAATGTTGTTAACCCATTGTTTATTATATCTAATGAGATATTAAATTATTATATTATCATGATATTATGATATATTAATATATCTTAATATGATATATATACATTTAAATGTCGTTACAACGATAATCGTTACATATATGTCTCGTTTCGAAATCCTTAAGTTAGTAGTCTTGTTTATATGTATATAACTCATTGTTAATATACTTATGGAGATACTTACTTATCATAATCTCATGTTAACCATATGTATATCCATATATATATCGTCATGTCGTTTTTACAAGTTTTAACGTTCGTGAATCGCCGGTCAACTTGGGTGGTCAATTGTCTATATGAAACATATTTCAATTAATCAAGTCTTAACAAGTTTGATTGCTTAACATGTTGGAAATATTTAATCATGTAAATATCAATCTCAATTAATATATATAAACATGAAAAAGTTCGGGTCACTACAACCAGAGATTACAGTCAGCCGAAGGGAAAGTCCCCTTTGTCTCATCAGAGATTGCATCGAAGACTGAATCTACCTAGAAAACTGATGACAAGGCTATTACCTAACTCTATATAAAGGGAGCATGATCCCTGGACAAGGCATACACACTCAGTGATAATCACTCATACATAAACACTCTCAATGAGTTACCTCCGTATCTTGGTGGCGTAAAGTACGATACCTTCGTACTACCTTCGGGGAATCGCCAACAAGCATACATCCACCATCATATCACCCCATATCATCCATTTGGTGATCAGATCCCAACTTCCTTGTTCAGCTAACAAGGTGTGCCAAGAATTGTACAAACACTCACCATCGATCATCCTCGGTTGGACCAATTGCTCTCAATCGAGCCCTTTCTTCCCGTGTCGATTGTTTCTTCCGTTTCACTTGGATATCTATAATCTATCTCACGTATTTCGGCTAAGTTTTACTCGATGGAGTGTATCAAAGAGTTGGCGTTGTCCTATGGAAATGTTTTACATGTTCCTAATTCCTCCTCGTATCTTAGACAACTCATATTGACGATGCTTGTCCAGAAGTGGGTCATGCCAAGTTGGCAACAACAATATTGGTGATGTTTGTCCACTAGTGGGTCATGGCAATAATACTGTAGAAGCGGGTTATGATCAAATTTCGGTCCATGTTTGTTGCTGTGGACGTAATTGCATTGGTGGTTGTTGGCCAACTAATGATGGAAATGGGCCTAAACTTTATAACACAAAATACGTTAGATTGTATGAAGTTTATGAATTAATGGAAATTGGTCAAAACGTCCTATTTTTAAAATTGTTTGATAAAATGCATCTACCAAATTGTAATTGTAATAATAACCCTGATCACTACACATCACGCACCATGCATAATGCGTCTAATTTGGTGTGTGATGCGTGTTTATGAGATAATGACTGAGGCGGACATTTTCGCTCGCGAACACGCACCATGTAACACGCACCGACGCACGGTGCGTAGTGCGTGGTGCATGTTGTTTGGTGCATGGTGCTTCATGGGGAAGAACTATAAATGCCTGTATTTTTGACTCGTGGCCCCGATTTAGTCACCGTTTTTTTAAATCGTGTATTTTTAATAGATCTATCCGTTCCGTTGGCAAACAGCCAAAGGCGGTTTATCTCATTTTTTTTTTTTTTTTTGAATTTTGACCTTGAAGACCTTTAATTTTAATGTTTTCGTTGTCTTTTTTTTTTTTTTTTTTTACTTTTTAACATACTTTTTCCGCTCATAACTTGCTATAAAACAATCTAATTTGTGATCCGTTAAGTATATCACCAATCTAGAATAAAATTACACGATACCTTTCAATCTATTTGAGTAAACGTCACATCTCACAAATCGAGCATTTTGTAAATTAATTAAAAAAATGCAGGTGCATATCAGTTCTAAATTCAAAATTATTCTTGTCTCTTTAGAAGTGATCCAATTGATAGAACTCGAAAAAAAATACACACTTTAAAAAAAACGACGACTAAAATCGAATCTACGAGTACAAAGATACGGTCATTCAAAGTTCTTTCACAACAAGCACCATGCACCTGCGTGGTGCATCATGCATGGTGCGTGTTCGCAAGCAAAAAAATCATGTCTTGGTCATGATCTCATAAATACGCATCACACACCAAGTTAAACGCAACATGCGTTGTGCGTGATACGTGATCATGAGGGTTTGCAGTTACAATTTTTTCAGGGCATTTTATTAGATAATTTTGAAAATAAGGACATTGTGATCAATTTCCCAAGAAATCACTATCACTATTCTATATACATTATAAGAGAGTCTCGATTAGCTAATAAATGTTTTCAAAACCCCCTTAATTATCATTAGATTAGAAAATTATATTATAATACCCATTGATCCAACGGTCCTTAATTATCTACTAAAGAAATTAGCTAATAAATCACCATTAGCTAAGAAATTAGCAGAAGATTGTGAAGAAGGTTTTGAAGATTCAAAAGACCCCACAAAAAAAAAAAAAAAAAATTAAATAAAAAACTTCAAGCAAGAGTAATAAATCCAAACACCGTCTCCTACACTCTGCTAATCTGCTGCACAACATTGCACTTATTTTCTTATTAAATTATAAATAATCACATTATATATTTTGTTTATCCTCAATCCTTAACTACTTTAGAGAAGAGATATAATGTAACTAATTTTACCTTTGCATGAACAAACCAAATTTGCTGATGGAATAAAAGTGTCAGGGTAACATTTTTGTCAGAATAGTATGTGGCTATGTGCTATTATATGTATATGATGATTTACTAATATTTATATTTGTATGAAATATATAAATTACAGGGGAGAAGAAAATATGTTAGTGACATTAGCATCGAACGAGGGCCTAAAAGAAGGAAATGTTACCACAAAAGTGATAATATTCATGGTCAATCTCATGAAAGAATTAGAAGCACAAAATTGTATGGTTCACAAAGCATTGATAGTAATGGAATTCTAATTTTAGCAATCTCCTCGTCTGTATTCTAAGGTTCTCTTATCTCCTCTTTTTCACTAGCCTTAGTATCATGCCAATATTTTACCGAGTGTTATGTACTAAAGTTCAAATTATATATGCTCATCCGTTGACTTTATGTAGTAGTATAGCTTATTTCAACCCAAAGGTTGCAAAATATAGCTACTCGGGGAGTACTCTGTGGTAGCCAAATGTAGCAACTTCAGAACCATCAAACCAGTTCACTTGAAAAGATGCTACTCATACTAAATCGACACAAATCACTTGAACGAAATCATACAAATTGGTTTTCATATGGCATGTAATCTAAATATGTATCAACAATGCTTTCAACTATGTACATTCTCGAATATAATTACAATCTCATCTATAACTTTGTCAGTAGATTGATGAATTAAGCACTCATAAAGGTTTAATTCCATCAACACGCATTGTTCATAAACACAGTAGGACTTCAACAAGCAACGTGCAACCTATGTAATTGTCTCTATCTTTTCATAAAAGAGCAAATTAGACATTATCCTCAAGTTCCAACAGCCGTTTTCTTCAGTACTGAAGGCCAACGCCTTTTAAATCAACCTAAAAATGGAGAGTAATACACTAAATATTTTAGTCACTTTTTTGATAGATTTAAAAACTTTCAAACATTTCTATATATACTAAAAGTCACCTATGTTTTAGTCATTTGATAAGCCTAAAACGACATTCACTCTTTCAACTTTATAATTTAACCCCCTTGACTTTAGGTATAAAACGTAACTTTTTAAAAATATTAACAATTTAACCCCCTCAACTTTAGGTATCAATTCTAATTTTTTAGGAGTATTAAATGTAACTTTCAATTTAATATAATACTCAATATAAAAAAACTCACCCAATTATTTTGCAGAATTTATCTTTTTTTTCCGCCGCAAGTTAGGTTTTTACATTATCACCCTTCAACTCGAAATAATATTACGAACAAAACGCAACTAATTATATTCGAAACGAAGTTCTTTTTAAGGAAAAACATATATATAATGAATAAACCGAACGCAATATAACAAGTGGATGACTAGAGTAAATGGCAAGTTCATAAGTTTGTAAGGGAAATGACATGGGTTTGAGTCCTTATGGCTTTTTTCATTTTTTTTTTTCAATTTTCGCTCAACATTGGTTTTATAAAAGACGTTAGAATGTTCTGCCGCAACGCACTTAGATGTCAGGATTAATTTGTGTTATTTAAGATATAACTGATTATGGTTGTATTTAGGGTTAGTGTTTAGATTTATAAATTAGGGTTTAGAGTTTAGATTCTAGGATTTATATTTTAGGGTTTAGGGTTTAAATTCTAGGGTTTATATTTTAGACTTTAGGGTTCAGAGTTTATAGGGTTTAGAGTTTAGGTGTAGGGTTTTGTATTTAGATTTGGGGCTTAGTGTTTAGGGTTTAGATTGTAGGGTATATATTTTAGGGTTTAAGGTTACAGTTAGGGTTTAGAGTTTTTAGGATTTAGAGTTTAGGTTTAGGGTTTAGATTTAGGGTTTAGGGTTTAGGGTTTAGAGTTTAGGTTTAGGGTTTTGGGTTTAAATTTAGGGTTTAGGTTAGGGTTTGGGGTTTGGATTTAGGGTTTAAGGTTTAGAGTTTACGTTTAAGGTTTTGAGTTTAGATTTAGGGTTTAGGGTTTAGGTTAGGGTTTAGGATTTAGATTCAAGGGTTTAGATTTTAGGTTAAGGTTTAGTGTTTAGATTTATAGTTTAGGGTTTAGATTAGGGTTTAGGGTTTACATTCTAGAGTTTATATTTTGAGGTTTAGATTTAGGGTTTAGGGTTTTGGGTTTAGGGTTTAGATTTTCGGGTTTAGAGTTTAGGTTTAGGGTTTTGGGTTTAGATTTAGGGTTTAGGATTTTTGTTAGGATTTAGGATTTCGATCTTAAGGCTTGGGGTTTAGGGTTAGGGTTTAGATTTAGTTTTTAAATAAAAGGGTTTAGAAGAGTTTAGGGTTTAAGGTGCATGGTTTAGATTTTAGGGTGTAAGGTTTAGATTTTATGGTTTAGATTATAGTGTTTAGGGTTTAGATTAGAGTTACCTAATATCATATGTGATCTGTGTAATCTGTACATTGATTTTACTAATTAAACTTGTAATCTGTATATTATGATGTATTTTTACTATAATTATTTATTATTTATGGTGTTATTTTAAATCTGTATATTTAAACAAATTGTACTTAAGTTTACATATAAATCTCCTAATGTACTTTTACTTTTAATCTTACTAGGAAATAAAATAAGAGCTACGGTTTACAAAAATATAATGGGTTTTTTTTACTCATATCTTCAAATAAGGTAGTTTTGTTGAAATTACCAACTTTAATGTGATACTGGACAAAGATGAATAAAACTTGTGGACCACGAATTTAAAATCAGTTTGTTGAAAAAAACTATATGATCTTATGTTTGTATAATCATATTCTTCTGTAATTCTAAACAAATTGACGATATAAATATGTTACAAATAGTAGTCGTATGGCAAGCGCGACTTCAGATAATTCATCTTATGTTGTTAGATTGTTTGGAGGATATGAAACTTATAGGCAAATTAATAGCAAACAAACAAAAACAATATAATATCGTATTAATAAATTATTTGACCCTTTAAAAATTCCGCGAAATTACGGGTCTTTAACTAGTAATTTATTATTCAGCCAGAGTTACGTATATATACACCTTGACAAGATATAATTTAATTTGAGTAGGAGATCAACTCTTAAATGTGTACGACCTTAATTTCTGAATGACTAAATTTGTGGAACAAGATATTATTATATAAGGACAGTACAAGATGAAACGTAAATGTTATGTGCACTAATAAACTTGCTGTTTCTTTTTCACCAAGTGTTGCATCTTCGGTTTATGCAGGTTCAAAGCCGCTAAATAAAGTTATGTTAATCGGAAACGTTCCTTGACCCTTTCCGGATTTAGAATCGGTTAGTATCTTTGACATGATCCTGATGAGGTTAATTTTAAGGTCTGTTAGTTTAAAGAGCTTCTTCATCGTCGGGTATTGATGAGCCGACTTTAATTGAAGTGGAGGTTGAGAGTGTTGGTTGAGAGAAGAATTCGGTTGACATAGCTTTCTTCGTTTTCAAATTCAACAAATATGCAAGAGGGCAGTGAAGGAGTAATCGAGCGAGGCTAATTCTCAATCGATCTCTCCTTTTGCGGCTTTTGATGTTATGACGGATAGGATGTGTGCCAAGAAATAGAAGCCATCATGACTAACTCTAACTATTTGCGTAAGAAGCCAGATAAGGCAAAGAATCAAAGAAAAGATGACATGCTTAAAGCGTCAAGATAGACATTTATCGAATTTATTAAAGACATTTGATGTGGTTCTTCTTAATTGTTAGTAGTTTTTATTAGTTTTTTTTTGTCGTATATGGTATCTAATCTTTTGTTGATTGTTAATTGGTCAACTTCTTGGATTGGTTTAGTTGGTTTAGTAGTAGTTGGTTAGTTGGTTGTTGTAGCCTTGTTTGGTCTTGCTTTGTTGTGTTGTGAGCTCTTATATGTTTGGGTTTTGTTGAGCTCAGTAGTTCTTGATGTTGCAAGTATATTGAGGCTTCATTTATTTAAAGAAGTTTCTCAATTGGTTTCTATATAGTTCTCGATTTTTTTCTGACCAAAAAAAAAAAAAAAAAAAAAAAAAGATGTCAAGCCCCTTTTAATATAGCTATTTGTTTTTTTGGGAAAAAAAAATTGACTCATATTACTTAGTTAACAGAAAGCGTCGATTTATTGGCGAGTTGACTGTCACTTAGAGCCTAAATTGAATGTGCAGGATTTAGAATTCATGGAAATTTGATCCTACCATTTTTCATGGCGTCTCATGTTTTATTTATTATTTTTTAAGAAAAATTTTCCTATTTATTGGCCGAAGATCCATTCGAAAGCAATCTCTTTATCCGTCGAACAGGGAGAAAAATGACTTTCTCCACTTCTTGAAATGTATCACTCTAGGTGGAGAAATGACTTCTCTTTTTTCAAAGATAGGGAATGATTGTCTACATCTCACCTCCTCCATACAACACGCATGTGGTATTGGGTTTTTTTATTTATTTATTTTTTTTATTTTTATTACAGCTGTTAGGATCACCGAGGGGGACTTAACCACCTACGCATTCATCTCCTACACAGTTATACCCGCCCCTCAACTGCGTGCCTAGAAGGAAACCCGCACCATTCCCATCCGGGGCATGGACGGTAAAACCCCCTCTCCCTAACGCGATGTGGAAAATGTGTCATGGGTGAAACTTCATGGCATGGATGAAATTGTGGGTTAATATGTAGGCAACGGGAGTCGAATTCCTGACCTCCCTTAAAGGAGGTTAGACCACCAATCGCTGGACCATATAGGTTATTGTTGTTGTTTTTTAGAAAAAAAATAATAAACCATCTTCTTACTTTTTCCTTTTTTTTTTAATCTTTTATTTTTTTTCCCCGTTTTATGAATAAATGAATAATAGTCGGTCACAGTTGAATAAATGAATAATGTTATAATTCAGTAGGCTTATAACTACCTTTAGTGGTTTGATTATTGATGTTATAATTCAGTAGGCTTATAACTACCTTTACTGATTTGATTCTTGATTAAGAATGCTAATAATGAAGTGTAAGAGCAAAGATGATAATGGAGAGAAAGAAAGAAACACTTTGTAAGTGTGAGAAAATGGTGCAAGTTTAATGCTTGCATTCATGGCTATTTATAGCAAAAATATCACAAGTTTAGGTAATACAATAATATTACTTTTGTGTATCAATAATTTACTATCCATTTATATATATATATTTATATATTATAACACTCTCCCTTGGATAGCAATTTTGTTTGTTGAAGATCAACTGTAAGTTACTGCCTCGTTAAAAACCTTGCTAAAGAAAACCCAGTGGAAAAAAAAACTTTAGCTAAGAGAAAAAGAGTGCAGCATAGAGTTGACTCCCCCTCAAGTAGACATCCCTTCAGTTGTTACATCTTTTGAACATGTCTCATACCAATGTTATGAACGTGTGTTCTGAAAATAGCAGTTGGAAGTGCTTTCGTGAAAAGATCAGCAGAGTTTTTGCTGGATTGAACATATCTCATTTCAATCTCGTTGTCCTTAATGAGATTTTGAGTGTATGAGAAGAATCTAGGAGGTATGTGTTTGGTTCGGTCACTTTTGATATACCCTTCTTTCATCTGTGCTATGCAAGCTGCATTATCTTCATAGATAATTGTTGGACTTTTATCGCGTTCTAGTCCACAAGAATCAGTAATGATTTGTGTCATTGATCTCAACCAAAAACATTCCCAAGTAGCTTCATGTAATGCAATCACTTCGGCATGATTTGATGATGTAGCAACAAGTGTTTGTTTTTTAGAACGCCATGATATTGCAGTACCTCCATTTAGAAATACATATCCAGTTTGAGATTTAGCTTTATGTGGATCAGATAAATAACCTGCATCAGCATAACCAACCAAATCTTGTTTTGATTCGTTAGAATAAAATAATCCTAAATCAGTAGTTCCTCGAAGGTATCAAAATATGTGTTTGATCCCATTCCAGTGTCTTTTTGTAGGAGCAGAGCTGAACCTTGCTAACAAATTAATTGCAAAAGAAATGTCAGGTCTTGTACAATTTGTAAGATACATAAGAGCTCCAATTGCACTAAGATATGGTACTTCTGGTCCAAGAATATCTTTATGATCTTCACATGGACGAAATGGATCAGTTTCAACATTGAGTGATCTAACAACCATAGGATGTAGTGACCCGAACTTTTCCATGTTTATATATATTAATTGAGATTGATATTTACATGATTAAATGTTTCCAACATGTTAAGCAATCAAACTTGTTAAGACTTGATTAATTGAAATATGTTTCATATAGACAATTGACCACCCAAGTTGACCGGTGATTCACGAACGTTAAAACTTGTAAAAACTATATGATGACATATATATGAATATATATATAGTTAACATGATACTATGATAAGTAAACATATCATTAAGTATATTAACAATGAACTACATATGTAAAAACAAGACTACTAACTTAATGATTTTTAAACGAGACATATATGTAACGATTATCGTTGTAAAGACATTTAATGTATATATATCATATTAAGAGATATTCATACATGATAATATCATGATAATATAATAATTTAAAATCTCATTTGATATTATAAATATTGGGTTAACAACATTTAACAAGATCGTTAACCTAAAGGTTTCAAAACAACACTTACATGTAACGACTAACGATGACTTAACGACTCAGTTAAAATGTATATACATGTAGTGTTTTAATATGTATTTATACACTTTTGAAAGACTTCAATACACTTATCAAAATACTTCTACTTAACAAAAATGCTTACAATTACATCCTCGTTCAGTTTCATCAACAATTCTACTCGTATGCACCCGTATTCGTACTCGTACAATACACAGCTTTTAGATGTATGTACTATTGGTATATACACTCCAATGATCAGCTCTTAGCAGCCCATGTGAGTCACCTAACACATGTGGGAACCATCATTTGGCAACTAGCATGAAATATCTCATAAAATTACAAAAATATGAGTAATCATTCATGACTTATTTACATGAAAACAAAATTACATATCCTTTATATCTAATCCATACACCAACGACCAAAAACACCTACAAACACTTTCATTCTTCAATTTTATTCATCTAATTTATCTCTCTCAAGTTCTATCTTCAAGTTCTAAGTGTTCTTCATAAATTCCAAAAGTTCTAGTTTCATAAAATCAAGAATACTTTCAAGTTTGCTAGCTCACTTCCAATCTTGTAAGGTGATCATCCAACCTCAAGAAATCTTTGTTTCTTACAGTAGGTTATCATTCTAATACAAGGTAATAATCATATTCAAACTTTGGTTCAATTTCTATAACTATAACAATCTTATTTCAAGTGATGATCTTACTTGAACTTGTTTTCGTGTCATGATTCTGCTTCAAGAACTTCGAGCCATCCAAGGATCCATTGAAGCTAGATCCATTTTTCTCTTTTCCAGTAGGTTTATCCAAGGAACTTAAGGTAGTAATGATGTTCATAACATCATTCGATTCATACATATAAAGCTATCTTATTCGAAGGTTTAAACTTGTAATCACTAGAACATAGTTTAGTTAATTCTAAACTTGTTCGCAAACAAAAGTTAATCCTTCTAACTTGACTTTTAAAATCAACTAAACACATGTTCTATATCTATATGATATGCTAACTTAATGATTTAAAACCTGGAAACACGAAAAACACCGTAAAACCGGATTTACGCCGTCGTAGTAACACCGCGGGCTGTTTTGGGTTAGTTAATTAAAAACTATGATAAACTTTGATTTAAAAGTTGTTATTCTGAGAAAATGATTTTTATTATGAACATGAAACTATATCCAAAAATTATGGTTAAACTCAAAGTGGAAGTATGTTTTCTAAAATGGTCATCTAGACGTCGTTCTTTCGACTGAAATGACTACCTTTACAAAAACGACTTGTAACTTATTTTTCTGACTATAAACCTATACTTTTTCTGTATAGATTCATAAAATAGAGTTCAATATGAAACCATAGCAATTTGATTCACTCAAAACGGATTTAAAATGAAGAAGTTATGGGTAAAACAAGATTGGATAATTTTTCTCATTTTAGCTACGTGAAAATTGGTAACAAATCTATTCCAACCATAACTTAATCAACTTGTATTGTATATTATGTAATCTTGAGATACCATAGACACGTATACAATGTTTCGACCTATCATGTCGACACATCTATATATATTTCGGAACAACCATAGACACTCTATATGTGAATGTTGGAGTTAGCTATACAGGGTTGAGGTTGATTCCAAAATATATATAGTTTGAGTTGTGATCAATACTGAGATACGTATACACTGGGTCGTGGATTGATTCAAGATAATATTTATCGATTTATTTCTGTACATCTAACTGTGGACAACTAGTTGTAGGTTACTAACGAGGACAGCTGACTTAATAAACTTAAAACATCAAAATATATTAAAAGTGTTGTAAATATATTTTGAACATACTTTGATATATATGTATATATTGTTATAGGTTCGTGAATCAACCAGTGGCCAAGTCTTACTTCCCGACGAAGTAAAAATCTGTGAAAGTGAGTTATAGTCCCACTTTTAAAATCTAATATTTTTGGGATGAGAATACATGCAGGTTTTATAAATGATTTACAAAATAGACACAAGTACGTGAAACTACATTCTATGGTTGAATTATCGAAATCGAATATGCCCCTTTTTATTAAGTCTGGTAATCTAAGAATTAGGGAACAGACACCCTAATTGACGCGAATCCTAAAGATAGATCTATTGGGCCTAACAAACCCCATCCAAAGTACCGGATGCTTTAGTACTTCGAAATTTATATCATATTCGAAGGGTGTCCCGGAATGATGGGGATATTCTTATATATGCATCTTGTTAATGTCGGTTACCAGGTGTTCACCATATGAATGATTTTTATCTCTATGTATGGGATGTGTATTGAAATATGAAATCTTGTGGTCTATTGTTACGATTTGATATATATATGTTAAACCTATAACTCACCAACATTTTTGTTGACGTTTAAAGCATGTTTATTCTCAGGTGAATATTAAGAGCTTCCGCTGTTGCATACTAAAATAAGGACAAGATTTGGAGTCCATGTTTGTATGATATTGTATAAAAACTGCATTCAAGAAACTGATTTCGATGTAACATATTTGTATTGTAAACCATTATGTAATGGTCGTGTGTAAACAGGATATTTTAGATTATCATTATTTGATAATCTACGTAAAGCTTTTTACACCTTTATTTATGAAATAAAGGTTATGGTTTGTTTTAAAAATGAATGCAGTCTTTTAAAAACGTCTCATATAGAGGTCAAAACCTCGCAACGAAATCAATTAATATGGAACGTTTTTAATCAATAAGAACGGGACATTTCAGTTGGTATCCGAGCGTTGGTCTTAGAGAACCAGAATTTTGCATTAGTGTGTCTTATCGAGTTTGTTAGGATGCATTAGTGAGTCTGGACTTCGACCGTGTTTACTTGAAAAATGATTGCTTAACAAATTTTGTTGGAAACTATATATTTTTAACATGTGAATATTATGTGATATATTAATCTCTTAACGCGTTTGATATTATGTGATAGATGTCTACCTCTAGAACAAGTCCCATTGACTCACCTAATAATAATGAAGAGTCAAATATAAATTGAAATGATTCGTGGACTGATTCACAAGTTCCCGAAGAGGAACCGGAAGAAGAGTCGGAACCGGAAGAAGAATCAGAACCGGAAGAGGAGGAACCGGATGAAGAAATAGAACCGGTGGGGGAAATAATAAAACGGTTAAGTAAAAGAAAATCCTCAACCAACCGACCAAGGTTAATTATGGTCAATGGTGTTTCCGCCAAGGAAGCAAAATATTGGGAGGATTACCAATTCTCCGATGAATCGGATTCCGACGAGAATTCCGATGATGTTATAGAAATTACCCCAACTGAATTTAAAAAAGCAAAAGAAAATAATAAGGGAAAGGGCATAAAAATAGAGAAATCTAATTCCAACCCCGATGAACTTTATATGTATCGTCAACCCCCGAAGTCCTTAAGTTGTAACAATGACCCGGGAACCTCTAAACCACCAGGTTTTTCAAAACCAATGTGGAAAATTACGGCTCGTATTAGGGGAACATCATATATCCCTAGAAACCTGGCAAAACGAACCAAAACCGAAGAAGAAGAAACGAGCGAGTCGGAATAAGATAGTTGTATTTGTGTGGTGTAATATATGTAATATAGTGTGCTTATGCTTTATGATATATGTAAAAATTGCTTGTATTAAATAAGTATTTTTTTTTATGAAGCTAACTCTTGTCTATTTTACAGTATAAAAACACAAAATGGATAGACAACCCAATATTTTAAGAGACCTACCCGGAGACATGATTGATGAAATCTTGTCTAGAGTCGGTCAGAATTCTTCGGCACAACTATTTAAGGCGAGATCAGTTTGTAAGACATTCGAAGAACGTTCCAAGAATGCCTTGGTTTATAAAAGGCTTTCGTTCGAAAGATGGGGGATATCACATTGGGAAATCCATAAGTTACGATGTGTTTACTTTGACGCATATATTGCGGGGAACCCAAATGCTATTTTACGCAATGGGTTAAGAAATTATTTTGACTCAATATATCCGAATATTGGACTTCGTGATTTAGAAAAAGCGGCTAACATGCAACATAAAGAAGCATGTTATGCTTACGGATTAGTAATGTTCTCTTCTCACCAAAGTGAGAACAAGAACATCGGCCTACAACTATTAAACAAAACGTTCCCACAAGTGACGGAGTCGGTAATTGGGGTAAGAAATGAGGTTTTTAGATTGTTACGGGACTGTTGGACATTACGTAACCCTCGTCCCTTTGACGACGTTACAACACGCTGTCTTATCAACGGCCATAACGGTTATGTTCCACAAGACCAAGGATGGGAAGTAGTCCTAGTAAAACCAGAATGCATGACTTGTTTCTGGATGTATGAATTACGTGTCTTTATTGCCTTTGCTGAACGACTTGTGTACTAGCTAGAATTATCTTCACAACCATCTTGTATCAAATTTATTGTGTGCTATATTTCATGCTATATGTAAAATAAGCGGTATTGTAAGTTTGTAAAATGTTGTGTAAAAGTTTGAACGTGAAATATTATTATAATCAGTTTTTCATATAGAATTGTAGTAGTTGAATTGTATATTAGCTACTAAGTATGAACTTAATGGGTAGGTACTACCCGAATTTAAACTTATAAAACGCTAATATGAAGAAAAAGCTTTTATAAATGAGTTCATATTATGCTACGAAATACTATTAACTACTCTTAATATTCTGTATGATTAACTTGTTCCATTTAACTATTTTGAAGGAAATGGCACCGACTACTCGACACACCGTGAATATGAATGAAGAGGAATTCCGTACTTTTCTAGCTTCAAACATAGCTGCAGTACAGGCTGCGCTACATACCAATAATAACCTTGGATCTAGCAGTACAGGAAATCGTGTAGGATGCACCTACAAAGAATTCACTGCCTGCAAACCTTTGGAATTTGATGGAACCGAAGGACCGATCGGATTGAAACGGTGGACCGAGAAGGTCGAATCGGTGTTTGCCATAAGTAAGTGTACTGAAGAGGACAAAGTAAAGTACGCTACGCATACCTTCACAGGTTCTGCGTTAACATGGTGGAATACCTATCTAGAGCAAGAGGGACAAGACGATGCGTACGCACTACCGTGGTCAGCATTCAAGCACTTGATGAACGAGAAGTACCGTCCCAGAACCGAGGTCAATAAGCTCAAGACAGAACTTAGAGGGTTACGAACCCAAGGATTTGATATTACCACGTACGAAAGACGATTCACAGAATTGTGCCTATTGTGTCCGGGAGCATTCGAAGATGAGGAAGAGAAGATCGACGCGTTTGTGAAAGGATTACCGGAAAGAATCCAAGAAGATATAAGTTCACACGAGCCCACCTCCATACAACAGGCATGTAGAATGGCTCACAAACTAGTGAACCAAATTGAAGAAAGAATTAAAGAACAGACTGCTGAAGAGGCCAATGTGAAGCAAGTCAAAAGAAAGTGGGAGGAAAACGGTGATAAGAATCACCAATACAACAACAACAGCAATTACAACAATAATCGCAACAATTATCCCAACAATCGCAACATCAATCGCAACTACAACAAACGGCCCAACAACAACAACAACAACAACAACAACATCAACTACAACAATCATCCCAACAACAATAATAACCGCAACAACAACAACAATCAGAAGCAGCTATGCCAAAGGTGTGAAAAGAATCACTCGGGGTTCTGCACCAAATTTTGCAACAAGTGTAAAAGAAATGGTCATAGCGCGGCGAAGTGTGAGGTCTACGGACCAGGGGTTAATAGAACGAAAGGAACAAATGGTGTCGGAACGAGTAATGGCGGAGCAAGTAGTGTCGGAGCAAGTTATGCCAATGTAGTTTGTTATAAATGTGGAAAACCGGGCCACATTATTAGAAATTGCCCGAACCAGGAGAACACGAATGGACAAGTCCGTGGAAGAGTTTTCAATATTAATGTGGCAGAGGCACAGGAAGACCCGGAGCTTGTTACGGGTACATTTCTTATTGACAATAAATCTGCTTACGTTTTATTTGATTCGGGTGCGGATAGAAGCTATATGAGTAGAGATTTTTGTGCTAAATTAAGTTGTCCATTGACGCCTTTGGATAGTAAATTTTTACTCGAATTAGCAAATGGTAAATTAATTTCAGCAGATAATATATGTCGGAATCGAGAAATTAAACTGGTTAGCGAAACATTTAAGATTGATTTGATACCAGTAGAGTTAGGGAGTTTTGATGTGATAATCGGTATGGACTGGTTGAAAGAAGTGAAAGCGGAGATCGTTTGTTACAAAAATGCAATTCGCATTATACGAGAAAAAGGAAAACCCTTAATGGTGTACGGAGAAAAGGGCAACACGAAGCTACATCTTATTAGTAATTTGAAGGCACAAAAACTAATAAGAAAAGGTTGCTATGCTGTTCTAGCACACGTCGAGAAAGTACAAACTGAAGAAAATAGCATCAATGATGTTCCCGTCGCAAAAGAATTTCCTGATGTATTTCCGAAAGAATTACCGGGATTACCCCCACATCGATCCGTTGAATTTCAAATAGATCTTGTACCAGGAGCTGCACCAATAGCTCGTGCTCCTTACAGACTCGCACCCAGCGAGATGAAAGAACTACAAAGCCAATTACAAGAACTTTTAGAGCGTGGTTTCATTCGACCAAGCACATCACCGTGGGGAGCTCCTGTTTTGTTTGTCAAGAAGAAAGATGGTACATTCAGGTTGTGTATCGACTACCGAGAGTTGAACAAACTTACCATCAAGAACCGCTACCCACTACCGAGAATCGATGACTTATTTGATCAACTACAAGGCTCGTCTGTTTATTCAAAGATTGACTTACGTTCCGGGTATCATCAAATGCGGGTGAAAGAAGATGATATTCCAAAGACTGATTTCAGAACACGTTACGGTCATTACGAGTTTATGGTCATGCCGTTTGGTTTAACTAATGCACCAGCTGTGTTCATGGACCTTATGAACCGAGTGTGTGGACCATACCTTGACAAGTTTGTCATTGTTTTCATTGATGACATACTTATTTACTCAAAGAATGACCAAGAACACGGTGAACATTTGAGAAAGGTGTTAGAAGTATTGTGGAAGGAAGAATTGTACGCTAAGTTTTCAAAGTGTGCATTTTGGTTGGAAGAAGTTCAATTTCTCGGTCACATAGTGAACAAAGAAGGTATTAAGGTGGATCCGGCAAAGATAGAAACTGTTGAAAAGTGGGAAACCCCGAAAACTCCGAAACACATACGCCAGTTTTTAGGACTAGCTGGTTACTACAGAAGGTTCATCCAAGACTTTTCCAGAATAGCAAAACCCTTGACTGCATTAACGCATAAAGGGAAGAAATTTGAATGGAATGATGAACAAGAGAAAGCGTTTCAGTTATTGAAGAAAAAGCTAACTACGGCACCTATATTGTCATTGCCTGAAGGGAATGATGATTTTGTGATTTATTGTGACGCATCAAAGCAAGATCTCGGTTGTGTATTAATGCAACGAACGAAGGTGATTGCTTATGCCTCGAGACAATTGAAGATTCACGAGCAAAATTATACGACGCATGATTTGGAATTAGGCGCGGTTGTTTTTGCATTAAAGACTTGGAGGCACTACTTATATGGGGTCAAAAGTATTATATATACCGACCACAAAAGTCTTCAACACATATTTAATCAGAAACAACTGAATATGAGGCAGCGTAGGTGGATTGAATTATTGAATGATTACGACTTTGAGATTCGTTACCACCCGGGGAAGGCAAATGTGGTAGCCGATGCCTTGAGCAGGAAGGACAGAGAACCCATTCGAGTAAAATCTATGAATATAATGATTCATAATAACCTTACTACTCAAATAAAGGAGGCGCAACAAGGAGTTTTAAAAGAGGGAAATTTAAAGGATGAAATACCCAAAGGATCGGAGAAGCATCTTAATATTCAGGAAGACGGAACTCGGTATAGGGCTGAAAGGATTTGGGTACCAAAATTTGGAGATATGAGAGAAATGGTACTTAGAGAAGCTCATAAAACCAGATACTCAATACATCTTGGAACGGGGAAGATGTACAAGGATCTCAAGAAACATTTTTGGTGGCCGGGTATGAAAGCCGATGTTGCTAAATACGTAGGAGAATGTTTGACGTGTTCTAAGGTCAAAGCTGAGCATCAGAAACCATCAGGTCTACTTCAACAACCCGAAATCCCAGAATGGAAATGGGAAAACATTACCATGGATTTCATCACTAAATTGCCAAGGACTGCAAGTGGTTTTGATACTATTTGGGTAATAGTTGATCGTCTCACCAAATCAGCACACTTCCTGCCAATAAGAGAAGATGACAAGATGGAGAAGTTAGCACGACTGTATTTGAAGGAAGTCGTCTCCAGACATGGAATACCAATCTCTATTATCTCTGATAGGGATGGCAGATTTATTTCAAGATTCTGGCAGACATTACAGCAAGCATTAGGAACTCGTCTAGACATGAGTACTGCCTATCATCCACAAACTGATGGGCAGAGCGAAAGGACGATACAAACGCTTGAAGACATGCTACGAGCATGTGTTATTGATTTCGGAAACAGTTGGGATCGACATCTACCGTTAGCAGAATTTTCCTACAACAACAGCTACCATTCAAGCATTGAGATGACGCCGTTTGAAGCACTTTATGGTAGAAAGTGCAGGTCTCCGATTTGTTGGAGTGAAGTGGGGGATAGACAGATTACGGGTCCGGAGATTATACAAGAAACTACCGAGAAGATCATCCAAATTCAACAACGGTTGAAAACCGCCCAAAGTCGACAAAAGAGCTACGCTGACATTAAAAGAAAAGATATAGAATTTGAAATTGGAGAGATGGTCATGCTTAAAGTTACACCTTGGAAAGGCGTTGTTCGATTTGGTAAACGAGGAAAATTAAATCCAAGGTATATTGGACCATTCAAGATTATGGATCGTGTCGGACCAGTAGCTTACCGACTAGAGTTACCTCAACAACTCGCGGCTGTACATAACACTTTCCATGTCTCGAATTTGAAGAAATGTTTTGCTAAAGAAGATCTCACTATTCCGTTAGATGAAATCCAAATCAACGAAAAACTTCAATTCATCGAAGAACCCGTCGAAATAATGGATCGTGAGGTTAAAAGACTTAAGCAAAACAAGATACCAATTGTTAAGGTTCGATGGAATGCTCGTAGAGGACCCGAGTTCACCTGGGAGCGTGAAGATCAGATGAAGAAGAAATACCCGCATCTATTTCCAGAAGATTCGTCAACACCTTCAACAGCTTAAAATTTCAGGACGAAATTTATTTAACGGGTAGGTACTGTAGTGACCCGAACTTTTCCATGTTTATATATATTAATTGAGATTGATATTTACATGATTAAATGTTTCCAACATGTTAAGCAATCAAACTTGTTAAGACTTGATTAATTGAAATATGTTTCATATAGACAATTGACCACCCAAGTTGACCGGTGATTCACGAACGTTAAAACTTGTAAAAACTATATGATGACATATATATGAATATATATATAGTTAACATGATACTATGATAAGTAAACATATCATTAAGTATATTAACAATGAACTACATATGTAAAAACAAGACTACTAACTTAATGATTTTTAAACGAGACATATATGTAACGATTATCGTTGTAAAGACATTTAATGTATATATATCATATTAAGAGATATTCATACATGATAATATCATGATAATATAATAATTTAAAATCTCATTTGATATTATAAATATTGGGTTAACAACATTTAACAAGATCGTTAACCTAAAGGTTTCAAAACAACACTTACATGTAACGACTAACGATGACTTAACGACTCAGTTAAAATGTATATACATGTAGTGTTTTAATATGTATTTATACACTTTTGAAAGACTTCAATACACTTATCAAAATACTTCTACTTAACAAAAATGCTTACAATTACATCCTCGTTCAGTTTCATCAACAATTCTACTCGTATGCACCCGTATTCGTACTCGTACAATACACAGCTTTTAGATGTATGTACTATTGGTATATACACTCCAATGATCAGCTCTTAGCAGCCCATGTGAGTCACCTAACACATGTGGGAACCATCATTTGGCAACTAGCATGAAATATCTCATAAAATTACAAAAATATGAGTAATCATTCATGACTTATTTACATGAAAACAAAATTACATATCCTTTATATCTAATCCATACACCAACGACCAAAAACACCTACAAACACTTTCATTCTTCAATTTTATTCATCTAATTTATCTCTCTCAAGTTCTATCTTCAAGTTCTAAGTGTTCTTCATAAATTCCAAAAGTTCTAGTTTCATAAAATCAAGAATACTTTCAAGTTTGCTAGCTCACTTCCAATCTTGTAAGGTGATCATCCAACCTCAAGAAATCTTTGTTTCTTACAGTAGGTTATCATTCTAATACAAGGTAATAATCATATTCAAACTTTGGTTCAATTTCTATAACTATAACAATCTTATTTCAAGTGATGATCTTACTTGAACTTGTTTTCGTGTCATGATTCTGCTTCAAGAACTTCGAGCCATCCAAGGATCCATTGAAGCTAGATCCATTTTTCTCTTTTCCAGTAGGTTTATCCAAGGAACTTAAGGTAGTAATGATGTTCATAACATCATTCGATTCATACATATAAAGCTATCTTATTCGAAGGTTTAAACTTGTAATCACTAGAACATAGTTTAGTTAATTCTAAACTTGTTCGCAAACAAAAGTTAATCCTTCTAACTTGACTTTTAAAATCAACTAAACACATGTTCTATATCTATATGATATGCTAACTTAATGATTTAAAACCTGGAAACACGAAAAACACCGTAAAACCGGATTTACGCCGTCGTAGTAACACCGCGGGCTGTTTTGGGTTAGTTAATTAAAAACTATGATAAACTTTGATTTAAAAGTTGTTATTCTGAGAAAATGATTTTTATTATGAACATGAAACTAAATCCAAAAATTATGGTTAAACTCAAAGTGGAAGTATGTTTTCTAAAATGGTCATCTAGACGTCGTTCTTTCGACTGAAATGACTACCTTTACAAAAACGACTTGTAACTTATTTTTCTGACTATAAACCTATAATTTTTCTGTATAGATTCATAAAATAGAGTTCAATATGAAACCATAGCAATTTGATTCACTCAAAACGGATTTAAAATGAAGAAGTTATGGGTAAAACAAGATTGGATAATTTTTCTCATTTTAGCTACGTGAAAATTGGTAACAAATCTATTCCAACCATAACTTAATCAACTTGTATTGTATATTATGTAATCTTGAGATACCATAGACACGTATACAATGTTTCGACCTATCATGTCGACACATCTATATATATTTCGGAACAACCATAGACACTCTATATGTGAATGTTGGAGTTAGCTATACAGGGTTGAGGTTGATTCCAAAATATATATAGTTTGAGTTGTGATCAATACTGAGATACGTATACACTGGGTCGTGGATTGATTCAAGATAATATTTATCGATTTATTTCTGTACATCTAACTGTGGACAACTAGTTGTAGGTTACTAACGAGGACAGCTGACTTAATAAACTTAAAACATCAAAATATATTAAAAGTGTTGTAAATATATTTTGAACATACTTTGATATATATGTATATATTGTTATAGGTTCGTGAATCAACCAGTGGCCAAGTCTTACTTCCCGACGAAGTAAAAATCTGTGAAAGTGAGTTATAGTCCCACTTTTAAAATCTAATATTTTTGGGATGAGAATACATGCAGGTTTTATAAATGATTTACAAAATAGACACAAGTACGTGAAACTACATTCTATGGTTGAATTATCGAAATCGAATATGCCCCTTTTTATTAAGTCTGGTAATCTAAGAATTAGGGAACAGACACCCTAATTGACGCGAATCCTAAAGATAGATCTATTGGGCCTAACAAACCCCATCCAAAGTACCGGATGCTTTAGTACTTCGAAATTTATATCATATCCGAAGGGTGTCCCGGAATGATGGGGATATTCTTATATATGCATCTTGTTAATGTCGGTTACCAGGTGTTCACCATATGAATGATTTTTATCTCTATGTATGGGATGTGTATTGAAATATGAAATCTTGTGGTCTATTGTTACGATTTGATATATATAGGTTAAACCTATAACTCACCAACATTTTTGTTGACGTTTAAAGCATGTTTATTCTCAGGTGAATATTAAGAGCTTCCGCTGTTGCATACTAAAATAAGGACAAGATTTGGAGTCCATGTTTGTATGATATTGTGTAAAAACTGCATTCAAGAAACTGATTTCGATGTAACATATTTGTATTGTAAACCATTATGTAATGGTCATGTGTAAACAGGATATTTTAGATTATCATTATTTGATAATCTACGTAAAGCTTTTTAAACCTTTATTTATGAAATAAAGGTTATGGTTTGTTTTAAAAATGAATGCAGTCTTTTAAAAACGTCTCATATAGAGGTCAAAACCTCGCAACGAAATCAATTAATATTGAACGTTTTTAATCAATAAGAACGGGACATTTCATAGGAGTACTTAATGGTTTTGCCTTGTCCATATTGAAACGTTTCAGAATCTTTTCAGTATATGTTGTTTGATGTACAAGTAAACCATTAGGCATATGCTCAATTTGTAAACCAAGGCAATACTTGGTTTTTCCGAGATCTTTCATTTCAAATTCTTTCTTTAGAAGTTGAATGGCTTCATGGATCTCTTTATTTGTACCTATGATGTTAAGATCATCAACATAAACAGCTATGATCACATATCCGGATGTTGTTTTCTTAATGAAAACACAAGGACAAGTAAGGTTATTTGTATACCCTTTTCTTATCAAGTAATCAGTTAATCGGTTATACCACATACGCCCCGATTGTTTTAAACCATATAAAGATCTTTGTAATTTAATTGAATACATTTCTTTGGGTTTTGTATTTGATGCTTCTGGTACCTTAAATCCTTCAGGTATCTTCATATATATATCACTATCAAGTGATCCATATAGATAAGCAGTCACAACATCCATGAGATGCATTTCTAAATTTTTAGAAACTGTCAGGCTGATTAAGTATCTAAAAGTAATTGCATCCATAACAGGGGAATAAGTTTCTTCATAATCAATTCCCGGTCTTTGAGAAAAACCTTGAGCTACAAGTCTAGCTTTATACCTTGTAACTTCATTTTTCTCATTTCTTTTTCGGACAAAAATCCATCTGTATCCTACAGGTTTCACATCTTTAGGAGTGAGAATGATGGATCTGAAAACTTTTCTTTTATTGAGTGATTCTAATTCAGCTCGTATTGCTTCTTTCCATTGAGCCCAATCATGTCTATTTTGACATTCAACCATAGATGTTGGTTCTGGATCATCATCATTATTCATGATGTCATATGCAACATTAAATGAAAATTTCTCATCAAGATTTTTCATTTTATTTCGGTTCTATAATATTTTTGAATGTGCATAATTGATTGCAATTTCTGTATTGACATCATCAATCTCCTCTGCAGTAGGAGTACTGATTTGTGGTTCTTCTTGAACACTTTCTTTTACCTTATTATCAGCTGATTTTCTTTTTCGAGGATTTTTATCTTTGGAACCAACTGGTCTCCCACGTTTCAGACATGGCATAGATTCTTGAGTGACTACATTATCAGTTTTCCGATTTGGAATCTCAACTCGAGCTGGAGTATTAACTGCTGGTATATATGATTTAGTCACCCTTTTTGTATCTGTAAATGCATCAGGCAATTGATTTGCAAGTTCTTGTATATGCATTATCTTTTGAACTTCTATCTCGCATTCTTTTGTGCGAGGATCAAGATACTTTAATTGAGGTTCACACCATGAAACATCATTTTCTTTATTTTTTATTTCTCCCCCTAATCTAGGAAACAATGTTTCATTAAAATGACAATAAGCAAAATGTGCTGTAAAAACATCACCTGTCATAGGTTCAATATACCTTATGATTGAAGATGTTTCATATCCAACATATATTTCCAACCTCCTTTGAGGACCCATTTTTGTACGTTGTGGTGGCGCAATTGGAACATATACTGCACAACCAAATGTTCTAAGGTGAGAAATATTTGGCTCTTGACCAAAAGCAAGTTGTAGGGGGGAATATTTATGACTTGCACTTGGTCTGATGCGAATCAATGCAGCAGCATGTAAAATTGCATGACCCCATATAGATACAGGGAGTTTTGTTCTCATTATCAATGGTCTAGCGATTAACTGTAAACGTTTAATCAGTGACTCGGCTAAACCATTTTGTGTATGCACATGAGCAACAGAATGTTCAACAACAATTCCTATGGACATGCAATAGTCATTAAATGCTTGAAATGTAAACTCACCAGAATTATCAAGTCTCACCTTTTTAATGATGTAATCAGGAAAATGTGCTCTCAATTTAATAATTTCTGCAAGAAATTTTGCAAATGCCACATTACGGCTTGATAACAGACAAACATGAGACCATCTACTAGATACGTCTATTAGGACCATGAAATATCTAAATGGTCCACATGGTGGATGAATTGGTCCACAAATATCACCTTGAATTCTTTCAAGAAACATTGGTGATTCTTTCTCAACCTTAAGTGGTGAGGGTCTAGTTATCAATTTTCCAAGAGAGCAAGATATACATGGAACCATTGTATCATGAAGGATTTTTCTATCCTTCAGTGGATGTCCATGTGTACATTCAATAATTCTTTTCATCATTGTTGATCCTGGATGGCCCAATCTGTTATGCCATAAATTAAATACACCAGGATCAATATACTTTTCTTTAATCACCATATGTGCTTCTGGTACATTTATATGTGTATAATGTAATCCAGAATTAAGTCTTGGCAGTTTTTCAATCACGTGATTCTTGTTAGTGATACTTAAATATTTCTCATTTTCTGCCGTTACTGACTGATAATAATATCCATTAAGGTATATGTCAGAAAAATTCAATAAATTTCTGCTTGACTTACGAGAGAATAAGGCATTATTAATTAAAAATGTTGTACCGTTTGGTAATATGAATTTTGCCTTTCCTATCCCTTCTATCAAGTTAGCAGCACCTGATATTGTATGTATAGTTCCTTCCGTTGGTTTCAAATCAATGAAATATTTTCAGATTTAAGTATAGTGTGTGTAGTACCACTATCTGCTATACAGAGATCTCCACTACTTGATTGATGTTGTGTTCCAGCAGAATTCATATTAAACTTCATATATAAGAAACATACATTAAGTATATAAATGTTACACAAAATGTTTATTACACACAAATAGATAAAACTGAAACATTTGACATACATAGAATTGAAACATCAAACATAGAACTGGAACATTTGATAAAACATATAGAACTGAAACATTTGAGAAAACATGATGACAAAGGTTAAATCGTTTTATTTATAAAAGAAACATATTAATTTAATTCAAGAAATCTTCATATAAATCAGATGGTTGCTCAGTGACTGTTGGATCAATATTATCCACAAAATTTACTTCCTTTTCTTTACCTTTCAGCGAATCCTGATACATCTTAACAAGATGTTTAGATGTTCGGCAAGTATTAGCCCAGTGGCCCATTCTACCACATCTGTAACAAGATTCTTCAGAATTTTTAGAAGAATTTTCTTCAACATCTTGTTTAGTGGGCTTGTTTTGTGGTTGATATTTATATTTTAGTGGATTATTATTTCTTTGACCACCACGGCCACGGCCACGTCCACGCCCATTCCCATTACCATAAGGATGGTTTCTACCATAGTTATGGCTTTTGGCATGATGATGGCGATGGCTATTATAACCACGACCTTGCCCGCGTCCTTGTCCCTGTTTATAATTATTTGCAGTATTTGCTTCAGGGATTGCAAGTGTACCAGTAGGACGGGATTGCTGATTTTTCATTAATAGCTCATCATTTTGCTCTGCAACCAAGAGATATGAATTAAGTTCAGGATATGTGTTGAACTTTAGCATTCTCAAATTTCTTTGCACTGTGATGTTGGCAGCATTCATTGTGGAGAAAGTTTTCTCCAACATGTCTGCATCACTTATTTCATGTCCACAGAATTTAAGTTGTGAGACTGTATTATACAGAGCTGAGCTATATTCATTTACTTTCTTAAAGTCTTGGAACCTTAATGTTCTCCATTGATCCATAGCAGCTGGAAGTAAAATTTCTCTTTGATTATTGAATCTGCTTTTGAGACCTTCCCATAAAACATGGGGATCTTCTACAGTCACATAATTATTTTGTAAGCATTCATCAATATGTTGATGAATAAAGCAACATGCCGTTGCTTGTTCTTTTTCAGAACAAGTGTTGTTTTCATTTATGGTTTCAAGAATGCCCATTGATTTAAGATGCATTTTTACTTTTATAACCCATGGCATGTAGTTGTTTCCCGTTGATTCTAAAGGAGTAAATTTAAGCTTTTTCAGATTCAACATTTTCTATTATCAAAAATTAAAACAAACAACATGATAAATTAGAGTCAATTTATATTCATAAGTATATAAACATTAAACATAAATTTAATATAACATAAATGATAAGTAGGCGACAGTGTCGACCATATGTAAGCAATCATAAATAAATGTTATATAACATAAATGATAATTAGGTGACAGTGTCGACCATATAAATGTTAGATAATAGAAATATAAATGTTGGTAATATAAATGATAATTAGGCGACAGTGTCGACCATATATTATTCAGGTGGTATAACCGACCATATATCATTTAGGTGGCAGAGCCAACCATAATTAGTATTAAGATTATCGTGCTGATAACGTGTTATAATTCAGTAGGCTTATAACTACCTTTAGTGGTTTGATTCTTGATGTTATAATTCAGTAGGCTTATAACTACCTTTAGTGGTTTGATTCTTGATTAAGAATGCTAATAATGAAGTGTAAGAGCAAAGATGATAATGGAGAGAAAGAAAGAAACACTTTGTAAGTGTGAGA
Organism: Rutidosis leptorrhynchoides; assembly: GCF_046630445.1. Taxonomy (NCBI): domain Eukaryota; kingdom Viridiplantae; phylum Streptophyta; class Magnoliopsida; order Asterales; family Asteraceae; genus Rutidosis; species Rutidosis leptorrhynchoides. Next base: position 163,971,727 of record NC_092333.1, read on the forward strand.
AAATGGTGCAAGTTTAATGCTTGCATTCATGGCTATTTATAGCAAAAATATCACAAGTTTAGGTAATACAATAATATTACTTTTGTGTATCAATAATTGACTATCCATTTATATATATATATTTATATATTATAACAAATAATAGTTGATCACAGTAGGGAAACAGCTCGAAAAATTAACCACGACGCCTATATACTTGATTGATTTATCAAATGTATGTGAGAAAGCTAATTAAACGCGCTATATAGCATATGATTTGTAATAATTCGTTAAAGATTATCCATATATCTATCTATAGTTAATATTAAAAATCCTAAAATGATGATGTATTTATTAAGCTAATTCCTTTGTTAAGAAAAAATTAAAAAGAAAAAAATTTAAGTATGGTGGGTGATGTCATTAATCTAAATAATTTTGAATTAAAATTAAATCTTATTAATTAATTGCTTTTCAAAAAAAAAATTCTTATTAATTAATTAATATTATTAAAAAAATCTTATTAATTAATTAATATTATTAATAATTATTTTAATTATTAAAATTAAATAATTTTGAATTATTTTAATTAATTATTTTGAATTGAGTACGAGAAGGTATAAAAGCTATGCAGAAATCAATTCTAAATTTATATTTTAATTTACACTTTTAAAATAAAATGACAATCGATATTATCTCTTATGATTGGATGTAGATTGTTTAATATGCATTTTTGGTGTTTGATGAAATGTTCAGCTGACGAGTTTTTTAGTCGGACTCTGTGGTCCCACGGGTCATTAAACCAAATAACTTTAACATTTAAGTTCACTTAATATTTAAAACATATCATTAAAATGTTTCGTTTAAACAAACGCGTGGTTCCACGGGTCATTTCACTAGTAGTTACAATTAAATTCCTATAATGATGATGTCATTATTAGGCTATTTCCTTTGTTAAGAAAAAATTAAAAATAAAAAGAAAAAAATCTAAGCCATCTTGATGATATCATTAACATTAATTAAATATTTTATTATTTTATTTAGGATTTTTATCATATATATCCTTCTTAACTTTAATAATAACATATTTACCCATTTAAATATGATTATATCATATGAGCCCATTTTAAACATATAAACTCATCTTATTTACTCATTTATTCAATCTTAATGTGATACGTCATTATGGCCTAATTTTTTCAGCGGCAATTATTCATGCTTGCTTTTTTTTCTTCTCCGAGCTATGTACTATGATATTAACTACCATAATCGATACATGCTAATCATCTAATTCTCCTCAACGGTATAAAGCTATTATAAGGTGAGAATACATAATGTGATCACTATTGGTTATCTTTATATATCCTTAGCTGACTGGAATTTTTTTTATTGTTGTTAATTTCTCTTATTTGATAGGCTACGGATAATATAAATCACGTTTCGTCAAAAAATTGATATGTATATCTAACTAATTACAATTGTTTACTTCTTTTGTTCACATCACCAGTAGCACTTTAGTTATTGTCTTGACCAACAATATGATAAAATAACAATACTGATTTACATACATATACAATGATATTACTATAATAATGAAAATGATAATGATCCACCTTTCTATTTTGGGCTGTCCCATTTCAAGTATCTACTTGATATTTCAATCAATCAGAAGATGTTATTCTGGAGGGAGAAGATTTCTGATTGGTGAAGAATGAATTTAGTGGAATTTTCTAAAACTTTGTGCAAAAGATAACTGGATACTTGTAGTCGGACGGAGGGAGTATTATTATTATATTATTATTATTATTATTATTATTATTATTATTATTATTATTATTATTATTATTATTATTATTATTATTATTATTATTATTATTATTATTATTATTATTATTCAAATATAGGTTTTCTTTACTAGATTAATTACGTTAAATATATATGCGAAATACATGTCTCAGTAAAATCTTGTAATGTAAATTTTATGATAAGAAAAATAATAATTGTGATCAAAAGTGAAAGTAAGTGGTGGGAGAATAAATGTAGTTCATTTATTCTGACTAAGTTAAGTATATCAATATGTTTGTAAAAACAATGACAAGTTTCTTAGTCGGAATATGTGGTTCCACGGGTCATTAAACTAAATGTCTTTAGCATTTACGTTCACTTAATAAATAAAACACATAGTTAAACTGTTTCATTTAAATAAACCGGTGATTCCACGGGTCATTTCACTAGTAGATAAATATTCATCTACATAAAAATTACTTTATATTACTAGTGTACGATCAAATTTTAATTTCAATCAGCATCATCCTATTTTTAGTTACGTATTTTAACCCTGTAAATATTGAATTCGTGAAATCACAACAGAAATAGCACAAAATACCAAAAGAACTTCAAAGTATTTCGAGGCAAAAAGAAATCAATTTCTGGATATCACAGAGAATGTGTGTAGTTCTATAAGTTTTTATATGACAACAAAAACACAAAACCAAAATTCATTAATCAGTTAATTGATGGTTAAAATGAAATGTGCAACTCTTCATTTTGACAGGAAATACATATGAAGATTTGAATTGTATATTTGGTTGACAAATAATACGTTTACATGGATACAATATTTATACACAATATACATAACAGAGTAACTAAACTAGGGGAACTTATATAAGCTAAAGGAAGACCAAGTATATCACATAGTTTGTTATCCAACTATTAAACCATGTGATGATGAGGTACTTATATGCCCCCACAAGACGGAGTTACCATCAATGACTCCGATCTTAGACCTGAATTTGATGAATGGCACTCTGGACAGTGGTTTTGTGAGAGTGTCGGCCAGTTGATCATTGGAGCTTATGTGTTGAACTTGTAGTGTACCATCTTGAATATTTCCTGAGACTAAGTGGTAGTCAAGTGCAATATGTTTCATGCGAGTGTGGAAGACCGGGTTAACACATAGATAAGTAGCTCCTATATTGTCACAATAAAGAGTAGGGGTAGGATAGATGGAACGCCAAGCTCAGACACGAGATTTCTCAACCACAACAGTTCTGATGTAGCATTAGCAATAGCCTTATACTCCGCTTCTGTAGACGAGCGAGAAACAGATTTTTGACACGTGGATTTCCATGAGACAACATTACCACCGAGATACAGAATATAGCCGGTTGTTGATCCACCATTTGCTTTAGTCCCACCTCAATCTGAATCACTGAATACAATTAATGATATGTTTTGTCCTTTTTTTAAGTATAACCCATGATGAATGGTGCCTTTAAAGTAGCGTGTCTCTTGAGAGCTTGCCAGTGTTGTGATGATGGGTTGTGTATGTATTGGGACAACTTGTTTAACAAATGAGATGTCAGGACGGGTCATTGCAAGGTACTGCAACTAACCAATGATCTTTCGAAACTCGGGTGCATCAGTGAGATTGTTGTAGTCATTAAAAGTGAGAACTTCTAAGCTGCTCATGGGTGTAGTAACGGTTTTGACTCCATCCATTTTGTGACTCGTTAGAATATCATGAATATGTTTTTATTGGGATAGAATAATACCACCTGGTGTAGATATAACTTCGACTCCCAGAAATTATGGAGTGCACCAAGGTCCTTAAGAGCGAATCTATCATGTAATTGTTGAACAAAACGAGTGATGAATGTAGTATTATTTTGTTGTAACGATTATGTCGTCTACATAGACAACAAAGTAGACAATTGTGTTGCGATCATTGAAGATAAATAATGAGTGATCTGCTATTGATTTTTGAACCCAACATTTAACAAGAAACGTTATAGCTCCATGTACCAGGCCCTCGGGGCTTGTTTGAGCCCATATAATGCTTTGTGATGTCGACAAACATGAGAAGCATATAGTGGATGAACAAAGCTGGTTGGTTGAGACATGTACACATCCTCGGTCAGATTTCCATTCAAGAACGCATTATTAATATCAAGTTTCTGAAGTGTCCATCCTTTTAATTTTCCAATGCGAGACACATGATAACTCGAATAGTGATCGGTTTAGTGGCCGGGCTAAATGTCTCATCGTAATCGAGACCAGGACGTTAGTGAAACCCTTTCGTAACGATACGTGCCTTGTATTTTTGATTTGAACCATCCTGGTTACGCTTAACATGCAAAACCCACTTGTGGCCAAGGATATTCTGATTAGTTTTCAGTACCAAATCCCACATATGATTTTATGAGAGAGCGTTGAATTCAGCGGACATGGTGTCACGACATTCTTTGTGTGTCCTGAGAGACACAAGTAGGTTCAATAGACGAGGGCATTGGATGTGCAGTAAATTTATTGATGAACATTTGGTTGAAGTAATTAGAGTTAGGTTTGCGATGTCGAGTTGGTTGAGGTGAAGTCGGTAATGGAGCTTGTGGAGATTGTGGTAGTTCTTGCGGTGGAGTAGGTGGTGATGGTGGCTCGAGTTGTTATGGATTGGAAATGTTTGAGGTTGTAGCAGTAGGTTGAGAAGTATTTGAGGTTGGAGCAGTAGGTTGGTGAGAAAGGATATATGGGGTGACTTGAGTTGAAGTTATAAAAAGTGGGATTGGTGTAGCAGGTTGTATAGATGAATTAAGTTCAGTGGCTTCATTCGATGGAGGTGTTTTTTGTGTAATAGATTGCGAAGGAGTAATAAACTTGGCTAATGTTTGAGAATGTATACCAGGGAACATAGAATAATCCACGTTAGCTTGTTTGAGTGGAAAATCATTCTCACAAAAATGTACATGGCGAGAGAGATACATTTTGTGAGTAACCGGATCGTAGCATATGTACGCCAATTAGGATAGTGAATACCCAAGAAAAACACAAGACGTAGAGTTTGGCTGAAGTTTTGATGTGGTGTACGGACATAACCACGGGTAACACAAGAACCCTAAAACCTTGAGACGCGAGTAGTTTGGTTGTTGATGTAACAAGGCTTCATGGGTAGACTTGTTTTGGAGTGTTGGTGTTGGCAATATATTAATAAGATACGCAATAGTTGTAACTGCATACGTCCAAAATGATAGAGTGATAATGCTAAAAACGAACATATATTTCATAGCATTATCCCTCAAGAAAGACAAGCTTTTAGTTGCAATTGTTCTATTTACAAGTGATATTCGTTTAAATAATAAAAGTTGAAGACAAAAGACAGATTCGACGAATTGAAGACGCAAACGACCAAAAAGCTCAAAAGTACAAAATACAATCCAAGTGGTTCAATTTATTGATGAGAAACGTCTAAAAGTTACAAGAGTACATGCCGCAAAACGCAAAGTACAAGATATTAAATTGTACGCAAAGAAGTTCGAAAATCCGGAACCGGGACATGAACCAACTATCAACGCGCGACGCAACGGAGCTAAAATTACAAGTCAACAATGCACAAGAATATAATATAATATATAATTAATTATATAAAATTATATATATTATATTATATATTAAATTAATACGCGCAGCCCACGTTTTGGAATCATGTGTGAGCAGGAAAAGGCTGCCATGCGATCGCATGGCCTGGAGGCTTTAAAACCATGCAATCGCATGGTTCACTGTAGCTGGCCACATCTATAAATTGAAGCGTTTTTCGAACGAAATAAACACACCTTTTTCTAATCTCTTACTCTCTCAATATATATATATTTATATTTATAATTTTAATTTTAATTTAAGATTAATAATAATAAGGTTATGTTAGCGAATGTTTTAAGTTTGTAAGTCGAAACTCTGTCCGTGTAACACTACACGATTAATACTCATTGTAAGTTATGTTCAACCTTTTTAAATTAATGTCTCGTAGCTAAGTTATTATTATGCTTATTTAAGCCGAAGTGATCATGATGTTGGACTAAATATTAAAGACGGGGTTATTGGGTTTTGGACCATAATTGGGGTTTGGACAAAAGACCGACACTTGTGGAAATTGGACTATGGGCTATTAATGGGCTTTATATTTGTTTAACTGAATGATAGTTCGTTAATTTAATATAGAGATTTACAATTTGAGGTAATTATAAATAACCATATACACTCGATCGGACACGATGGGCGGGATATTTATAAATACTAATAATCGTTCATTTAACCGGACACGAAAATGGATTAATAGTCAATGGACTCATTAAAATAGGGGTGGATTACATACAAGGACACTTGGTGTAATTGTTAATAAAGTATTAAAACCTTGGATTGCACACAGTCGATAACCTGGTGTAATCATTAACAATGTATTAAAACGTTATTACAGTTTAAGTCCCCAATTAGTTGGAATATTTGACTTCGAGTATAAGGATAATTTGACGAGGACACTCGCACTTTATATTTATGACTGATGGACTGTTATGGACAAAAACCAGATGGACATATCGAATAATTCAACCTATGGTAATAAATTAAAATCAACACGTCAAACATCATGATTACGGAAGTTTAAATAAGCATAATTCCTTTATTTTATATCTCATCGCACCTTTAATTATCGTACTCTTAATTATCGCAATTTTATTTATCGTCATTTTAATTATCGCACTTTAAATTATCGCACTTTTATTTATCATCATTTACTTTACGCTTTAAATTAAGTGATTTGTATATTTAATATTTTACATTAGGTTTTAATTGCGACTTAAGACATAAAATCGACAAACCAGTCATTAAACGGTAAAAACCCCCTTTTTATAATAATAATAATATTATATATATATATATATATATATATATATATATATATATATATATATATATATATATATATATATATATATATATATATGTATACACAAATATAGTTTAAAAATATAGCGTTAAACTTGGCTAGCTCCCTGGGAAACGAACCGGACTTACTAAAAACTACACTACTCTACGATTAGGTACACTGCCTATAGTGTTGTAGCAAGGTTTAGGTATATCCACTTTATAAATAAATAATAACTTGTGTAAAATTGTATTGTATTTAATTGTATTTCGCAGTAAAATTATAACTATTTCGTATACACCTCGCATAACATCAAGCATTTTTAGCGCCGCTGCCGGGGACTTCATCAACGCCGAAAGCGAAACGCTATTAAAAAATATTAGTTTTTAAGCTATTTTTGTAAAAATATAATTTTATATAAGTTTTAAAATACAAAAATATAAAAGAAAAATATATTTCTATTTAAATTAAAAAGTTTATATTTTTATTTTTCTTTTGTTAAAAATTAAAACTAATAAGTATTTTTTTTAAATATAAGTTTTTTATTACATATTATTTTTTTATATAAATTTAAAAATCAGAAAAAAAATAAATTAAAAGTAAACAGGTCTGGTACTGTAGCAGCCCATAATCTGGCCTGGTATCCGTCCCCATGCGACCGCATGATAATCACACACTCAATCCATGCGATCGCATGGATTGATTTGACTGGTCAGGTACCTTAACCGACAGAATTAGGGTTTATTTTAATTTTATTATTATTATTAACCCTAATTAGGTTTTAGTTATTTAATTAGTTTTTAATTTTAAGATTTAATTTATATTTTGTGATATTAAGTTTTAATATAAATACTAATTATATAAATTAATACTTTTATAAAATATAGTATAAAAATAATATTTTTATAAAAAATTGTATTTTTATAACTTTAGTTTTATTTTTATATTTTCGTATCTTTTTAAGCGTTTATTCGTAAATTGTATATTTATCATTCGTAATTAGTTTAAATTTAGTTTGTGCCGTAGTTAATTTCTATTTCTAGATTCTTAGACTTTGCCGTAAAATCCCTTAAGTGCTTTTTCTTTAGATTAAGATTTAGGCGCTTTAGAATTCTATGGCGTCGCTTATCGCTTTAGTATTTAATAGATTTTAGTGCCTAATTAAGTTATTGCCGTTTTGGATATACAATTCCTTTAAGTTTTAATTCCTTTAGACGCAAATTTTAATTCTTAGTTTTTAGGTTTTTAAGTTTCGACGCTGCATTTTATTATTTTTCGACGCTTATTTTTCGACCTTTTATTTTTCGACGTTTTTCGACGCGCTCCTTTTCTTTCTCATTTCTACGCTCTAGTTTTTAGGACATAGAATTTTCTTTATCTTCTTTAAACTTCGACGAAAAATTATTTTAAGTGGTTAAATTGATAGACATCCAAAATTTTCTGATTCGTAGTAATAGTTGGATTTGTTAGTGGCGAGTTGTGGGCCTCCGATTTAAAGGGTCCTGGCTACCTGCTGCATCTATTGGCTATTCGAAACGTGGGCAAAATCAGAAAAGTCTATTAATTTGATAGCTTATATAATTTTTATTTTTATAACTTATAGGATATTCTGTGAATGCACCGAGCAAAACGTTCACCACCTTTCATACGTTCACCACCTGTAACTCGATCAAGACATCTAGCCAATATTGTCGCCGTTGATTTTTCTTTAGAATCGTCATCTAGTCGACCAAGTACTCCAATTCAAATTTCCGATAATCCATTTTTTGAACCCGACCTAACAATTGAGAATCCGAAGGATATTCAGGGACAATTCAGAGATCCTGAACCACCAATCATTCCTCCTGAACCACAAATTGCTCATCCAGAAATTGTCGAGGAAGAAACCATTAAGTCAGAATCCTCTAGTGATTCAGATTCAACAAATTCAATCATGGAAAATCTGGAACCTCTAAGTATGGAAGACCGAATGAGGGCTAAACGTACTGGCCAAGGTCATGCAATTACTCAATCAGACATTAATGCACCAGATTATGAAATCAAAGGACAAATCCTACACATGGTAACTAATCAATGCCAATTTAGTGGTGCGCCAAAGGAAGATCCAAACGAACATCTTCGTACCTTTAATAGGATATGTACTCTATTTAAAATCCGAGAAGTGGAGGATGAACAGATCTATCTCATGTTATTTCCCTGGACTTTAAAGGGAGAAGCCAAAGATTGGTTAGAATCGTTACCTGAAGGGGCGATTGATACATGGGATGTTTTAGTTGAAAAATTTGTTAAACAATTCTTTCCGGCATCTAAAGCCGTGAGACTTCAAGGAGAAATAGTCACGTTTACACAAAAATCAAATGAAACTCTATATGAGGCATGGACAAGATTTGGAAAATTGCTGAGAGGATGTCCTCAACATGGTTTAGATACTTATCAAATAGTACAAATATTCTACCAAGGATGCAATATTACTACACGAAAAGACATCGACATAGCAGCTGGTGGTTCAATTATGAAGAAAACCGCAACTGAAGCTTACAAAATTATTGATAACACTGCTTCCCACTCACATGAGTGGCATCAAGAAAAAGACATCGTTAGATCATCTAAAGCGGCTAGAGCCGATTCTAGCCATGACTTTGATTCCATTTCTACAAAGTTAGATGCTTTTGAGAGACGAATGGAGAAGATGACTAAAGATATTCACGCAATACGAATTAGTTGTGAGCAGTGTGGAGGACCATATTTGACAAAAGATTGTCTCAGTATTGAACAAACAATGAAACAAAGAGAGAATGTTTCATACATGAACCAGAGGCCTGAAAATAATTATCAGAATAATTATCAACCGCCAAGACCAATCTACAATCAAAATTAGAATTATAACCGAAATGTTCCATACAACAATCAACAAGGTCCTAGCAATCAGCAAGTATCCAATAATACTTACAATCAGCAAAGACCCATTTTTTCAAATAAATCACCACAAACCGATGATAAAAAGCCAAATTTAGAAGATATGATGTCGAAGCTAGTTGAATCTCAAACGCAGTTTTTCACATCTCAGAAACAAACTAATGAACAAAATGCTCAAGCATTTAGAAATCAACAAGCTTGTATTCAAAATCTGAAACAAGAAGTGAGCAACCTAGCAAGCTTAATAGATGAAAGAAAACCGGGGAGTCTACCCAGCAATACAAATGCTAACCCCCGGAATGAAACAGCTAAAGCTATTACCACGAAAAGTGGTATTACACTTAAACCACCTGAAATACCTGTAATTTCTGATGACTCTATTCCTACTCCACAGGAACCACAATCTGATTAAGAAAAGGAAAAAGAACCGGTAGTTGAAAAGGTTAATGAAGATAACACAGTTAAGGCTAAACCTTATGTTAAATCATACCAACCACCACTTCCTTATCCGAGTAAAATGAGAAAAGAAAGACTTGAAGCCGAGCAATCCAAATTCTTGGATATGTTTAAACAAATAAATGTCAATCTTCCTTTCATTGATGTGATTTCAGAAATGCCTAGGTATGCCAAATTCTTGAAAGATCTAATCACAAATAGAAAGAAAATGGAAGAACTCTCGGCTGTTACAATGAATGCTAATTGTTCTGCAGTGTTATTGAATAAACTACCAGAAAAACTCTCAGATCCAGGAAGTTTCACAATTCCATGTTTTCTGGGTAGTCTTAGTTCAATAGAAGCATTGGCAGATTTAGGTGCTAGTATAAATTTAATGCCATATTCATTATACGCTAAAATAGACCTTGAAGAATTGAAACCAACACGAATAAACATACAACTAGCAGATCGATCAGCAAAATATCCTAGAGGGATAATGGAGAACATGCTAGTTAAAGTTGGTACTTTAGTGTTTCCAGTAGATTTTGTTATTCTGGACATGGAAGAAGATTCTCGAGTTCCTCTGATATTAGGAAGACCATTCTTAAACACGGCTAAAGCAATAATAGACGTGTTTGGTAAGAAATTAACCCTAAGTATAGAGGACGAGAGTATTACCTTTTCTGTTGATAGAGCCATGCAACAACCCCAATTTGCAAATGATACATGTTATTATATTCAAACTATAGATTCACATGCAGAATTGTTAGAAGAATTTTCAGAATTACAAGGAACAGGAGAATGTTCTTTAGGAAAAGGAACTGAACCAATTGATGAAGCTGAAATGTTAGCCGCACTCATGGCTAATGAATACGAACCAATAACAGAAGAACTTCAAATGCTAAAAGAGGAAGACAGATATCGATACAAATCATCTATAGAAGAACCACCAATATTAGAGTTAAAGCCACTTCCAAACTATTTGGAATACGCTTATTTACATGGTGAATCTGAATTACCTGTAATAATATCGTCTTCTCTTACTGAAAATAAAAAATCTCAACTCATTTCTGTGCTAAAAGCTCATAAACCAGCTATTGCATGAAAGATTCATGACATTAAAGGCATAAGTCCTTCGTATTGCACACATAAAATCCTTATGGAAGAAGGTCATAAAACGTATGTGCAACGCCAACGAAGACTAAATCCTAATATGCAAGATGTTGTTAAGAAAGAAATTATTAAACTGCTAGATGCAGGTTTAATTTATCCAATCTCTGATAGTCCATGGGTAAGCCCAGTTCAATGCGTACCTAAGAAAGGTGGCATGACTGTCATTACAAATGAAAAAAATGAGCTTATTCCTACTAGGACTGTAACGAGATGGCATGTTTGTATTGATTATAGAAAATTAAATGATGCCACCAGAAAAGATCACTTTCCCTTACCTTTCATTGATCAAATGTTGGAAAGGTTAGCTGAAAACAGTTACTATTGTTTTCTTGACGGTTTCTCCGGATACTTTCAAATTCCAATAGCACCCGAGGACCAAGAGAAAACCACGTTCACGTGCCCTTATGGTACTTTTGCTTACAAACACATGACATTTGTGTGACAACCCAGAAATTTCCAACCAAATTTAAACTTTAATCTTTATATGTTTCCGACACGATAAGCAATATTTGTTAAGTTAAATTTCAAGAATTTTAAACTATGTTCATACATTCATTAAACCTCGACCAAGTTCCAACGATTCACGAACCATTAAGCGAATATGATTATATATGTATATGTGTATATATATTATAACTTGAAACGTAAACAAAATATTAGATTAAATACTTTATATGATTGTATCTGTTTCAAAATGTTTATCAATGGAATTAGAAGATAAGATCAAATGATTGAATTATCAGATATATTGAATTATGATTACAAGTCTCTGTTGAAAGGCCCACGTTGATTTGAGAAATCTTTCCATTTTAACAATATTCGGAAAATGGTAAACTGATTTATAAATAAGAACAAATTGTCAATCATTGAGAACTAGACAAAGGATAGTGGAAGATTGAACCTCATAAAGACTCGATTGATCTATTTAGTTTCAAACGTACAAAAACGTTTTCAGTTTAAAAAGAACTTTATTATTAAAACGTATATAACTTTTATAAATATCTAGAACCACTTTTGACAACTCATTACTTAACTAGTATGATAAAGATAACGATATTTATATTTTATTTTATTAAATATATATAACGATTTAAATTAATATTATATATTTATACGCGTATTATACGTACATAGTTTTATACTTTTACTATACTTAAACTTTACCTTTACTTTATTTTTACTTTACTTTAACTTTAATAATTCACTTTAATAATTCATACTTTAATAATTCACTTTAATAATTCATACTTTAATAATTCACTTTAATAATTCATACTTTAATAATTCACTTTAATAATTCAAAAATCTATTATAAATAGAATTCAATATGTTTTATTATTTCATAGAAACTTGAAAATATTTTTCTCTAAACTCTCTCAATCGATTTGCATATATATATATATATATTTACTCCGTATTATTTCAAGATATTATTAGTATACATAAAATATTACGACGGAGTGCTGTCCGAGTGATTTCGAAATTGTTTTTCGAGTGGGATAGGATTAAGGAAATTATGAGTTATAGCTATGGAGGTGATTGAGTATGGTTCATGGGTATGCTCGTGAGGTCAATATAGTGTTTATGATTTCCGTTGCATCTACGTACCTTTCCTACAATATTGAATCTCAATATTGATACGTGAGTACTCATAATTTAACTTTTACATACTAATAGTGTATCCCTGACTAGTGCTCGAGTATTTAGGATTATGCATGCTTGTACTTTTGATATTGCCATTAGACAGGTTAGGTTGAATGTTGAATTAGTTACACTTGCGGTTGAGATAAGGTATAAGATATGCATGTCCTTGGAAAGCTTGCGAAAAATTAAGAACTTTTCCTTTAGATATCGAATGGTTTCGATGAACGAATTAGAAGTTATAATCAATTGAATTTTCGATATTTTTATTAAAAATGATTATTATTATCGTCGTTTTTATCGTCGTTCTAGTTTTATCTTATTATTATCATTATTATTATCTTTATCAATAAAAAAGATTTATCATTAAAAATTGTTATTTTTTTTTATTATTACTATCGTTATTATCGTTAAAGTTATAATTAGTATTATTATTATTATCCAATTATTATTATTATTATTATTATTATTATTATTGGTATTATTATTATTATTATCATTATTAATATATATATATATCATTATTTAAAAATGATTATTGTTATTGTTATTATTATTATTACTATATTATCATTAAGATAATTATTAGTATTATCGTTAATAATGTTATAGTAACTATCATTATTAATATTAGTGTAATTAAAACAAATATTTGTAACACCTAATTATTTTGATTACTATTATTATCATTATTATGAACATGATATAAAAGACGATTAAAAGTTATTAAACGAAACGATTAGGAAATAATGGGTAAGAGTATCATGATGAAATTAAAATATTATAAGATATTGATTTAGATAAAATTATCGTTCTTATTATTTTTATCATTACTATTATTATTAAAAGTATCGTTAGTATTAAAACTATCATTTTAACAAAAATTATCATTTTAATAGAAATGTCATTATTACTATAAAATATCATTATTATTATTATTATTTAAAATAGAATTATTATTTTAAAGATAATATTAAAAATTATCGTAAATATTAAAGTTATCATAATTAGAATTATCGTTTTATCATAACGTCATCTTTGTAATTATAAATATTGATATTTTTATAATAATAATTATTATTACCAAATAATACAACTTTTACTTACTATCATTATAGATATTATTTTATAAAATAAATATGTGATACAAACATATTTTACTACGTGTAATAACTTACTTTAATAATACCTATCATATTATCATTATGATATTAAATGAACCCTATAAATTTTATTACTTAATATATATAAAAGTATATTTTATTATATAAATTTAATATAAAATTTTATTTATTAATAAATAAATTATATTATTTACTCTAATAAATCTTTTAAAAATATTTAAAAGTATAAAACAACGATATTTAAACTATATATTAATCATGTATAGATTTTTGGAAATTATTTTGAGTCAAATTTACTTTTGTTGACTTTTGCATATTAGTCTCGAGCATTAAGATTGTGGTACACTATGACTTGACCTAATTTGTTAGACAAATATTGACCAACACATAAATATATACAATTAATTTAGGTTCGTGAATCCGAGGCCAACCTTGCACTTGTTCAATGATGTTATATGTATTTTTACTACGAAATACAGTATGGTGAGTTTCATTTGCCTTTTTACCCTTTATATTTTTGGGACTGAGAATACATGCGCTTTTATAAATGTTTGACAAAATAGACACAAGTAATTGAAACTACATTCTATGGTTGAATTATCAAAATCGAATATGCCCCTTTTTATTAAAGTCTGGTAATCTAAGAATTAGGGAACAGACACCCTAATTGACGCGAATCCTAAAGATAGATCTATTGGGCCTAACAAACCCCATCCAAAGTACCGGATGCTTTAGTACTTCAAAATTTATATCATGTCCGAAGGAGGATCCTGGAATGATAGGGGATATTCTTATATGTATCTAGTTAATGTCGGTTACCAGGTGTTCACCATATGAATGATTATTTTTGTCTCTATGCATGGGACGTATATTTATGAGAACTGGAAATGAAATTCTTATGGTCTATTAAAATGATGGAAATAAATGATTATGATAAACTAATGAACTCACCAACCTTTTGGTTGACACTTTAAAGCATGTTTATTCTCAGGTGTTAAAGAAATCTTCCGCTGTGCATTTGCTCATTTTAAAGATATTACTTGGAGTCTTTCATAGCATATTTCGAAGAACGTTGCATTCGAGTCATTGAGTTCATCAAAGATTATTATTAAATCAATTTATAGTTGGATAGTGGATATTATGAAATGGTATGCATGCCTGTCAATTTTCGATGTAAAGAAAGATTGTCTTTTAAAAACGAATGCAATGTTTGTAAAATGTATCATATAGAGGTCAAATACCTCGCAATGTAATCAACTATTGTGAATCGTTTATAATGTATATGAACGGGTCCTTTCAGTTGGTATCAGAGTGGTGGTCTTAGCGAACCAGGTCTGCATTAGTGTGTCTAACTGATAAGTCGATAGGATGCATTAGTGAGTCTGGACTTCGACCGTGTCTGCATGTCAAAAGTTTTGCTTATCATTTTGTGTCGAAAATTAACTACTTATCATCCTCAGGAAATTACCTGCTTATCATTTTTAGTCTAAGACACGTCTTGCTGCATTGATTGCATGAATAGTGTATAGACAAAAATTCATATCTTAGCATATCTGCAAAATCATGTCTTATCGTATCTGTTACTTTAACCTTTGCCTGACATATCCCGCAAAGTCCTCCGTAATCTACGGAATCTTTTGATCTATATATATATATATATATATATATATATATATATATATATATATATATATATATATATATATATATATATATATATATATATATATATATATATATATATATATATATATATATATATATATATATATATATATATATATATATATATATATATTCTATGTAATTAGAATACCATCCGTTAGCCAAAATCATTCATATCGAAAAAAAATCCTTTATCAAATCGTACGAAATGGAATTCGTCATCAGTTCAAGTCACTCAGATTCCTAAATGGAATCCCATTCAAGCTCCGAAAGCAGTGTGACCGGAATAGATCAACCAATCAGTCATCACCTATTCTGGATGAATTAGGGATGGGTTCGTAGCCTCCTCAATCATTGGAGACAAGAAGAAGGTGATCCCTTCCATCCACCACATTGCCCTCTTGACGAAGAACCTGAAGCACTTACCGGCGAACCTGTACGAAACACCATGTTCTCGCTCATTTCCAGAGTATCTCGTCACGATTATATATTACATCAAATTTTAGATTTTATTTATCCGCTCGTCCGAACCGACAATCACCCCGGTGTAATAGAAGAAGTCAACGAGCTTCGCGCTCGGGTAGTGGCTTTGGAGAATATGGTGCAGAGATTACAAACACCAGCATCAGCATCAGCAGCATAACCAGTACCACCATCATCAACGCCAACAGTACCATTACCACCTCCAACCAAACCGCGTCGTAAACCTCAACTTCACAATCTGTCCCACGAGCATCAACGTCATATGCACCATAGATACCAAGGAGTACCAACAACAATAACTGACGAAGTATTAATTCATAACGTCATTGGAGAAACATTCCGCGGCGATTATGTAATCTCTAAAGTCTTAGAGATTATCTAATCTAGCCCTAACCATAAATCAGTTAAGCGAACCAAAAATGATAGAAGGAAGAGTAGAAACCCTGACAAAAATGGTGTGTGATTAACAAGCTAAACTTGCTTTACCAACAGCATCAGTAGTACCATCAGAGTTACCAGCATCGTCAGTATAGTCAACATCCGAATCAACAACACCGATAACATCACAAACTCCGTCAGTTCAAGAATCACTGTGGACATCATTACGAATCAATAACGTGTATATTGTATCAACGAGTTATGAAGAATTAACTCATTCCCTCTGAAGAAATTATATGTATATTATATATATATATATATATATATATATATATATATATATATATATATATATATATATATATATATATTTTTGAAATTAATCTTTCCGTGCTAAACTATTGTGTGTGAATCTTAACTACTCGGTTAATTCATATTACAAATATGCAATAATGTACGTCCTTCGGTCGCAACTTAACCAGCGTTAACTACAATCTCTGTCGCAATTCAACAAATTTCAATTCATAATAAATCAAGTATATATTTGATTTTACACTTTCATCATCGATGTACCCGAAACTTTTCAGATAACATTATTCGTACTTTGCGAAATTCACAAGAATTCCACGAACCGAACATCATACATCAATAAATAACGAAGTATTGATTCATAATTTCAATGTCATTAAAGAAATACTGCGTAAAAGTTATGTACTTTTTAAAGCCTTTAGGGATTATTAACTTCTAGTTTCAACCGTAAATCAAATGAGTTTAATTTAATATTAACTCATTAAATCTATGTTACATCTGAAGAAAATATACATATATATATTTTCATAAAGACTGTAATAAAATTATTTTGTACAAAATATTAATTGTGAAATTTTTTTTTAACGGGTAGGTAATACCCGAGAGATATATAAATTCACAAATAATATATTACATTCTTCGAATCTGATTCAGCAAATCATCCATTATACTCCCTACTTTCACAACAATATACATTCTTTTATAGAAATCAAAACAACCATACTCATTCAAAATTTAATTACATATTCTGATTTTGAAATCTCAAAATTCAACTCGAGATATGACCAAAATCATCACTCTTAGATCCTTACATCTTTCACAAGCTATATTTTGACTTCAAAACTATGTTAGAACATCAAATGTATGTTAACGATTACAATCTGTGTTCAAACCCTTCGAAAATTTCTGAAGACACTTCGAATGATGAGCAATCGAGATGATGATCCAACCACATGTTACCCACAGTTATGTACCCGAAAAACTCTTGAAACCAAAGTAAAAGTTTAAACAACGTATCCGCGTCAGATTCTTTGGCATTTATTAGCAAAAATAACTTTCCGACTCCTATTCAAAGTAGCATGTTTTGTCACAGCTCCAGCAAGTCAACTTCAACTTTTCAGTCAGACTAACCTTATTATAACCTTGAGATATACACCATCGTTACCAGGGAACCTTTTACATTCCACCACATTATTAGCAGATGTACCAACAACTTCATTACCCTTTGACTTTAGCCTCTCCAAAAAGTCATTATAATTATTTATTGAAACCCCATCATTTACTCATTCGCATCTTGTAATGAGAATTGTCATACGAATCATTGGGAATTAGCAATCTGTATTTTGAAATCTCGCAGCATGTCTACGCCAACAGTTATATGTGTATATATAACGTCTATCTTCTGGACTTAATTTGAATGTGAAGTTTCTGAAAAACACTCCGAACTAAGAATTGGTTCTCCGAAAATGGAAAAAATGCTGATGAAGCAGCAAAAACTAAAAACGACTTTAAACGGTAAAAGATGGATGATAATGATGAAGTGTGCTGGCAAAGCGCAGAAAAAGAGAAGTTTTGGAACTGGAAAACGGATTGAGCAAAGTAGGAAGGAGGCTTTGGACAAATTACAAAGACTGAACCTGACTTCAAAGGATCCAAATGATTCAGTACCTGCTGATGTCATTAACGAATACCTTGCTCCTGACTCTAAACCCCTGCGGACAATATTCTTCATCATCCTTTGATATTAGAAATTCTAAAATATCACCATATCTTTCATTATAAATATCCTCCATATTTCTGAAGATATTTTCTTAATTTTTCTTATTTGAAATCATTTACCTCTTCGCACTATCTGTATTACATCATAAAAGAAACTATTTTAGTTTCTAAATTCTGAAACATTCAAGTTTAAAATAGGAATATTTTGAAGTAGTGTTGGGAACTGAAGCATGAATTAGTATAATATAATGACACTTGATCAACGTGATTATATTACAGTAAGTCATGCTGAGTTTCTAAATGGAACGTGATGATTCACAGATCATAATATCATCATGTGTCATGTTATACGACTTTTGTATTCTATTTAACCTCTAAAATATCAAGAAAATATTTCTTGATGATTCGGCCTTTTCCAAGGTATTCTAATAATTTGACAAGTCAAGATCGTGTCATCATAATTTCTTTCCTAGAACATTAACAATGTTCATTCCGAAATTCATATCTGTGAATTCTGGACCATTACAAGCGGTGCTTAATCGCAAGAAGAAGAAACAAAAGGACAAAACTCCGAAATAGAAATTGGGGTATAAATTGCAGCAAATAAAAGAGAGCATTAACTGTGAATGATAATGATTATAGAAGACAGAAGCAGAGACTTTGAAATATAAGGGAACATATAAAGCCCAACGATAAACCAGAAATTATAAACCATATATATCGATGCATATAGCAATATAAAGACACGAGAGAACTAGAAACACTATAAACCCAAGAGTATAGTAGAAGTAAATAGATTCTTCCGGTGGTAGATGAAAAAGAAGAATGACCGATATAAAAGTTAGAAGTATATCGAGAATCAGAACTGGATGGAGCATATTGATGAATACTTTAAAATATGAGTTGAGGGTAAAGAATAGAAGGTGATGAAACATGACTAGGAACTTAGAAATTAACAGATTTAACTCACACAATGGCGGAATAAGTGAATCAAACCCTCTAGTGAATAGGTTAAGTTTTTTTTTTGATTAATTTCGTCAAACCACAACTAAATCAAGTGTGATTAGATCAACACCTAGAGCTATTATTCACCACCTGGATGATTTGGACTGAGAGAAAATCGAAGGAGCTCACTAGATCTGAGTGTGTGTAACAAATGAGAGGCTTAACCTAAAATAAAGAACATAAGACTTTATATACCCCTGATGTTGACTCACCCATACGATTCATTCATCACACGTACGAGTTGGCTTCATCAGCCGTACGGGTGATCACTCACTCGTGTCTTCTCATTTAGGTTGTAATTGTGGCTTAGCTCAGCATCAACCATGCGTATGAGCCTGTCAGCCGTACTAGTGAGGCTTCACTCGTACGTCTGACTAAGTCTAACATAGTCAAACATCTAAATCTCGTTCCTGCAGTTCCTGTAACCACATACAAACATGGATAGGATAATAACGAGCAATCATGGTGGCCTATAAACTGTCGTACCTGCAATGGACGTGGGTAGATGTCTAGGGACTTGCATAAAATGCATCAACAGAAGGTGTGAGTTGTAAGGAAACGAAGGAGGTGAATTTATAAGAAAATCTCCGACAGAACAATTAAAATGGACGATCACATTTAAAGCGGATCCTAATTCCCTTGATTACCGGAGAGTCAAATCTTATTAAGAAGATTTTCTTTAAATCCATTGAAATCTGGGAATCAATCATATCTACGTCAAATGATAAGATGAATCTACACTTACTCATTTCACTCTTCTATGTTAGCTTCATTCGTACTCTTCATATAAATGGATTGTTTATCCAAATTATTCGCTGATGATAAAACTCTAATTTTCAGCCCGTATGCATCATGAAAACATACTTATTATCATTCACGACCTTTCCACTCAAATTTCGGGACGAAATTTCTTTAACGGGTAGGTACTGTGACAACCCGGAAATTTCCAACCAAATTTAAACTTTAATCTTTATATGTTTCCGACACGATAAGCAATATTTGTTAAGTTAAATTTCAAGAATTTTAAACTATGTTAATACATTCATTAAACCTCGACCAAGTTCCAACGATTCACGAACCATTAAACGAATATGATTATATATGTATATGTGTATATATATTATAACTTGAAACGTAAACAAAATATTAGATTAAATACTTTATATGATTGTATCTGTTTCAAAATGTTTATCAATGGAATTAGAAGATAAGATCAAATGATTGAATTATCAGATATATTGAATTATGATTACAAGTCTCTGTTGAAAGGCCCACGTTGATTTGAGAAATCTTTCCATTTTAACAATATTCGGAAAATGGTAAACTGATTTATAAATAAGAACAAATTGTCAATCATTGAGAACTAGACAAAGGATAGTGGAAGATTGAATCTCATAAAGACTCGATTGATCTATTTAGTTTCAAACGTACAAAAACATTTTCAGTTTAAAAAGAACTTTATTATTAAAACGTATATAACTTTTATAAATATCTAGAACCACTTTTGACAACTCATTACTTAACTAGTATGATAAAGATAACGATATTTATATTTTATTTTATTAAATATATATATAACGATTTAAATTAATATTATATATTTATACGCGTATTATACGTACATAGTTTTATACTTTTACTATACTTAAACTTTACCTTTACTTTATTTTTACTTTACTTTAACTTTAATAATTCACTTTAATAATTCATACTTTAATAATTTACTTTAATAATTCATACTTTAATAATTCACTTTAATAATTCATACTTTAATAATTCACTTTAATAATTCATACTTTAATAATTCACTTTAATAATTCAAAAATCTATTATAAATAGAATTCAATATGTTTCATTATTTCATAGAAACTTGAAAATATTTTTCTCTAAACTCTCTCAATCAATTTACATATATATATATTTACTCCGTATTATTTCAAGATATTATTAGTATACATAAAATATTACGACGGAGTGCTGTCCGAGTGATTTCGAAATTGTTTTTCGAGTGGGATAGGATTAAGGAAATTATGGGTTATAGCTATGGAGGTGATTGAGTATGGTTCATGGGTATGCTCGTGAGGTCAATATAGTGTTTATCATTTCCGTTGCATCTACGTACCTTTCCTGCAATATTGAATCTCAATATTAATACGTGAGTACTCATAATTTAACTTTTACATACTAATAGTGTATCCCTGACTAGTGCTCGAGTATTTAGGATTATGCATGCTTGTACTTTTGATATTGCCATTAGACAGGTTAGGTTGAATGTTGAATTAGTTACACTTGCGGTTGAGATAAGGTATAAGATATGCATGTCCTTGGAAAGCTAGCGAAAAATTAAGAACTTTTCCTTTAGATATCGAATGGTTTCGATGAACGGATTAGAAGTTATAATCAATTGAATTTTCGATATTTTTATTAAAAATGATTATTATTATCGTCGTTTTTATCGTCGTTCTAGTTTTATCTTATTATTATCATTATTATCATCTTTATCAATAAAAAGGATTTATCATTAAAAATTGTTAATTTTTTTTATTATTACTATCGTTATTATCGTTAAAGTTATAATTAGTATTATTATTATTATCCAATTATTATTATTATTATTATTATTATTATTATTATTATTATTATTATTATTATTATTATTATTATTATTGGTATTATTATTATTATTATCATTATTAATATATATATCATTATTTAAAAATGGTTATTGTTATTGTTATTATTATTATTACTATATTATCATTAAGATAATTATTAGTATTATCGTTAATAATGTTATAGTAACTATCATTATTAATATTAGTGTAATTAAAACAAATATTTGTAACACCTAATTATTTTGATTACTATTATTATCATTATTATGAACATGATATAAAAGACGATTAAAAGTTATTAAACGAAACGATTAGGAAATAATGGGTAAGAGTATCATGATGAAATTAAAATATTATAAGATATTGATTTAGATAAAATTATCGTTCTTATTATTTTTATCATTACTATTATTATTAAAAGTATCATTAGTATTAAAACTATCATTTTAACAAAAATTATCATTTTAATAGAAATGTCATTGTTACTATAAAATATCATTATTATTATTATTTTAAATAGAATTATTATTTTAAAGATAATATTAAAAATTATCGTAAATATTAAAGTTATCATAATTAGAATTATCGTTTTATCATAACGTCATCTTAGTAATTATAAATATTGATATTTTTATAATAATAAATATTATTACAAAATAATACAACTTTTACTTACTATCATTATAGATATTATTTTATAAAATAAATATGTGATACAAACATATTTTACTACGTGTAATAACTTACTTTAATAATACCTATCATATTATCATTATGATATTAAATGAACCCTATAAATTTTATTACTTAATATATATAAAAGTATATTTTATTATATAAATTTAATATAAAATTTTATTTATTAATAAATAAATTATATTATTTACTCTAATAAATCTTTTAAAAATATTTAAAAATATAAAACAACGATATTTAAACTATATATTAATCATGTATAGATTTTTGGAAATTATTTTGAGTCAAATTTACTTTTGTTGACTTTTGCATATTAGTCTCGAGCATTAGGATTGTGGTACACTATGACTTGACCTAATTTGTTAGACAAATATTGACCAACACATAAATTTATACAATTAATTTAGGTTCGTGAATCTGAGGCCAACCTTGCACTTGTTCAATGACGTTATATGTATTTTTACTACGAAATATAGTACGGTGAGTTTCATTTGCCTTTTTACCCTTTATATTTTTGGGACTGAGAATACATGCGCTTTTATAAATGTTTGACAAAATAGACACAAGTAATTGAAACTACATTCTATGGTTGAATTATCGAAATCGAATATGCCCCTTTTTATTAAAGTCTGGTAATCTAAGAATTAGGGAACAGACACCCTAATTGACGCGAATCCTAAAGATAGATCTATTGGGCCTAACAAACCCCATCCAAAGTACCGGATGCTTTAGTACTTCAAAATTTATATCATGTCTGAAGGAGGATCCCGGAATGATAGGGGATATTCTTATATGTATCTAGTTAATGTCGGTTACCAGGTGTTCACCATATGAATGATTATTTTTGTCTCTATGCATGAGACGTATATTTATGAGAACTGGAAATGAAATTCTTGTGGTCTATTAAAATGATGGAAATAAATGATTATGATAAACTAATGAACTCACCAACCTTTTGGTTGACACTTTAAAGCATGTTTATTCTCAGGTGTTAAAGAAATCTTCCGCTGTGCATTTGCTCATTTTAAAGATATTACTTGGAGTCTTTCATAGCATATTTTGAAGAACGTTGCATTCGAGTCATTGAGTTCATCAAAGATTATTATTAAATCAATTTATAGTTGGATATTGGATATTATGAAATGGTATGCATGCCTGTCAATTTTTGATGTAAAGAAAGATTGTCTTTTAAAAACAAATGCAATGTTTGTAAAATGTATCATATAGAGGTCAAATACCTCGCAATGTAATCAACTATTGTGAATCGTTTATAATGTATATGAACGGGTCCTTTCAATTTGGACTATGCAACGCCCCTGGAACCTTTCAAAGGTGCATGATGGCGATTTTTTATGACATGATAGAAGAATGCATGGAAGTTTTCATGGATGACTTTTCCGTCTCCGGTGATACTTTTGAATCATGTCTAGTTAATCTTGAACGAATGCTAATTAGATGCGAGCAATCAAATCTAGTACTTAATTGGGAGAAATGCCATTTCATGGTTAGAGAAGGCATCGTTCTTGGTCATAAAATTTCAAAGGAAGGAATTAAAGTGGATAGAGCTAAAGTAGATGTAATTGCTAAACTTTCACATCCCACCAATGTTAGAGGAGTTAGGAGTTTTCTAGGGCATGCCGGTTTTTACCGACGTTTCATAAAAGATTTTTTTAAAATTGCCACTCCTATGAATAAACGCCTAGAAAAGGATGCTCCATTCATCTTTTTAGATGAATGCATCATATCATTTAATATTCTTAAAGAAAAACTCACTAATGCGCCGATCATGATAACTCCAAATTGGAATCTACCATTTGAACTCATGTGCGATGCAAGTGATTTTGCAATGGGAGCCGTTTTAGGACAAAGGATTGAAAAACGATTTCAACCTATTTATTATGCCAGTAAGATGTTACAAGGAGCACAAACGAATTACACAACTACTGAAAAAGAACTCCTTGCTATTGTCTTTGCTTTTGACAAATTTTGTTCATATCTCGTTCTAGCTAAAACGGTGGTCTATACCGACCATTCTGCTCTTAGATATCTATTTTCGAAACAAGATGCCAAACCATGATTAATCCGTTGGATCTTACTCTTACAAGAGTTCGATATTAAAATCCGAGATAAAAAGGGAGCAGAAAATCTCGCCGCTGATCATCTTTCTCGTCTTGAAAATCTCGAATTAGAAGTTCTAAATGAATCGGCCATACAAGATAACTTTCCTGATGAATATCTATTGAAGATCGATTATAATAAAATTTCATGGTTTGCAGACTATGCAAACTACTTAGTATGTGGATTCCTTGAAAAAGGGTTGTCATACCAAAAACGAAAGAAATTCTTTAGTGATATAAAACACTACTTTTGGGAAGATCCACATTTGTTTAAAAGTTATCCCGATGGAATAATCCGCCAATGTGTATTCGGGGATGAAGCTTGTCAAATCT
The DNA here is from genome assembly GCF_046630445.1 of Rutidosis leptorrhynchoides. Taxonomy (NCBI): domain Eukaryota; kingdom Viridiplantae; phylum Streptophyta; class Magnoliopsida; order Asterales; family Asteraceae; genus Rutidosis; species Rutidosis leptorrhynchoides. Next base: position 163,997,009 of record NC_092333.1, read on the forward strand.
TAAACCATTGTTACACCGGACCAACAGGAGGGCATTATGGGCCTCAACTTACCGCAAGGAGAGTCTATGATGCTGGATTCTATTGGCCTACAATTTTCAAAGACGCACACCTTCTTTGTAAATCCTGTGATGCTTGTCAAAGGGCCGGAAAAATAAGTCAACATGATGAAATGCCACAAAATGTCATTCAAGTATGTGAAGTATTTGACGTTTGGGGTATTGACTTTATGGGTCCATTTCCAAAATCGCATAATAATCTCTACATTCTCGTTACCATTGATTATGTATCTAAATGGGCGGAAGCACAAGCTCTCTCAACTAACGATGCACGAGTTGTAGTCAACTTCTTAAAATGTCTTTTTGCTAGGTTTGGAACACCGAAAGCTTTAATAAGTGATCGGGGTACTCATTTTTGTAATAATCAACTTGAGAAAGTTCTCAAAAGATATGGAGTAACTCATAAAATCTCAACCGCTTATCATCCACAAACAAGTGGACAAGTTGAAAATACCAACCGAGCTTTAAAATATATTCTAGAGAAAACCGTAGGATCAAATCCGAAGGAATGGTCCATGAAATTGGAGGATGCACTCTGGGCTTTTAGAACAGCCTATAAAACTCCAATTGGCACCACACCTTTTAAACTCGTTTACGGAAAAGCATGTCACCTTCCAGTAGAAATTGAGCACAAAGCATTTTGGACTTTGAAGACATGTAATCTTGATTTACATGAAGCTGGACGTCTACGGTTAAGTCAATTAAATGAATTAGAAGAATTGAGACATGAAGCATATGAAAATTCGTTAATCTATAAAGAAAGAACGAAGAAATGGTATGATAAAAGAATCAGAAGTTCAAAAGAATTTAAAGAAGGAGACAGAGTTCTTCTTTTCAATTCACGATTCAAGCTATTTCCTGAAAAATTGAAATCATGATGGTCTGGACCATTCATAGTCAAAAGAGTTTTCCCATACGGAACAATAGAGTTGATAAATTCAAATGGGATCGAATTTAAGGTTAATGGTCACAGAGTTAAACATTACATAGATAATCCAATGGAAGTTGAAGATGAAGTTAATCACAATTTCGACACCACAGCTAACTAAATGTGGGGAGAATCAAGTCTTTTTAAGGATAATATATATTTCTATTAGAGTTAGATTTTTTGTTTTTGTGTAGTTCTCGAGAATGGAATCTGAATGGTCTTTCCCTAGCAGATCCTAAAGAACTAGTCTTCTCCCTCCATTCTGAATTTTTATATCTTTTAGGGTTTACGAGATGAAGAATTCCTTTGATCTGAACCATGGTCTACTACTACACGCTTTGATTACTAAATGTAATAATAACATCTTCCCGAGTGAACTGGTATCATTCATAAGAGGCAAAATGGACGAAGTGAGGAAAGAACTCAGGAAAGATCATCATAAAACACATTTTGGTAAAGGAAAATCAAAATTTGCAACAAAAAGAAAAGCACGATACCTTGAAAGATGTCATAAATGCAGAAAATGGTCACACAAAGGTAAATGTTCGAACAATCAAACATATTCAAATACCGAATTTGTTACTCTATGCAGAGAAGGACCGTTCATATGTTTAGAAGAAAAGTTATTGAAGAATCGAGGTTACGCTTACATAGCTATGGAAAACCAAATCACATGACTCTCCTATGAGTCGACTAAAGCAGGTCTCTGAGAATTCTATCTCACAGGTAAGTATGTACAGTTTTTATTTGTTTTTATTTATTGCTTTTAACCTTTTGATAATAAACGCTGAATCATTCGCTATAAAGTATTAAATTGATATTTAATAAAATTAGGTATGCGAAACCGAAATTATTGATATCATACAAAAATTTAATTCATCACTGCGAAATTTACCGTTTATTAATAAGGTATAAATATCTTTAATCAACCAACCCAAAATATTTCAAAAATTCGTCAGGAGTAAAACTAGGTAATATAGCCGAAATTACTTTACCCAAAAGAGGTGAGTATATTTTTGATAATATTTGATTGATTAAAGTGGGATAAAAGACCAAAAAGATTTTTAAATTTTACCTTATTTTTAAATTAATATTAAATTATTATTGTAAATTTCTAAAACCAATATATTTAAGTTTTTAAATATTTTAAATAAAATTAATATTTTCAATATAAGTTTGTAAAATTAATGTATATAAATATTATTAATATTTATATGAAATTTTAATATGCATTTTAAAATTTAAGTTTGGTGTGAATTTAAAAACAAAAATGTACTTTACTTCATCAAGTTAAAAATTGATTTATAAAATTCGTCGTGAGTTGAAGACTAGGTCGTTGAACGTAAATTGCTTTACCCAAGGGCGGGACGAGAAATTTTGTTATCATTGTTTAAATTTTATTGATTTAAAGTATGACAAAAACATTAAAAAACCCAAAAATCTTTGCTTTTAAAACAGCGCTTTAAAATGACAAATTTTAAAATTTTGTCGAGAGATGAACTAGGTCGACGTACCGAAACGCCCTCATTCTTAAAAGAAACAAAATTTTAATTAATTTAATTTTTGTTTTATTAGTCAAACGTTTTTATAAAAAAAAAAAAAGAAAAGAAATAGGACCCATGCGATCGCATGGGGTTTACCCTTTTGAGCCATGCGATCGCATGACACTGGATATCTAGACAGATTGTTAAGTTCCAGCGAGCTGTTCTGTCTCCCACACAAAACACACATATATACAAGAGCAAAACCACAAAAACACCCCTAAAATCTTCACTTTTCAACCAAAATTCACCAAGTTTCTTGCAATAATCCGCTATAGTCATGCCTATATTCAGATAGGGAGGTGAGAAGGTAAAGATTTCACCCCTAAAACTCTTTAAATTCGAATTTTAGTGTTCTTGAGCTAATTTTTACCTAATTTGATTTTGTTAATTTCTAGTGTAATTAGAGTTAAATTGTTAGTATATTATGCATGTATAACCTAGATTGATGCTATTTGTCATGATTTGAATCCTTAAACTTCAAAATTTTTAGAAATCTAGGGTTTGTGTTCTTGAGCAATTTGGGGCTTTTTGATATAAACAGGTTATGGCCGATTTTTGTCATGAATTAGCGCTAAATTAAGTAGTGTAATATGTTTAGGTTGTTAATTGATCCAAACTTTAATCCTAAACATGATTTGTGAGAATTAAAGTGGACTTTTTAAGTCTAAAATTCATGAACTTTATTAATATGATATAAATGCCATTTGAAACTTGTTTAATTGCTAGTAATGATTATTTTGACATGTTATTTGAGATAAAAGCCTATGAACTTTGTAAACATTTTCATATATGATTATTTGAAAATGTGTAGAATTGATAAAAATATGAAAATGAGTAAAAGTTTAACATGGATTAAACATGTTATTGTAATTGTTTTAATTTGTTATTTTGCTAACACTAATGCATATTTTGATGCACAAATTTTGTGTTTAATGTGTTTTGAAGAGAAATACAGATACGGACGGTGCATCATCGTCTAGGCAACCTGATCCGGAACCACAGCCAGAGATGCAATATCACGAACCGGAACAACAATAACAACAACATTATGATCAACAAGTGCAATACTATGAACAAAAACCACAATTTTTTAATGCCTACGTAGTATTTCCCGTTCACCATATAATAGAACACCCAACAATTCATGAAGAACAGTTGCATCCCCATTTAAGATTTGATAGAAGTTGGAGAGATTACCCGACGTACCAAAGTAACAAATTTAAGCTTTGGACCAAAAATGTAGAAGTACCAAGGGTAATATATTGGGAGCCTTTGAAAAGGGTCCACCTAGCTAACCCAGTTAGGTAGTATCTAATCCAAAGGTATGGTAGCTCTTCTTTTTCCGATTGGGAACGTTTATTTACCACTCGTAGGCCTGTATATAAAGAGTGGTGTGTTGAGCTAATGAGTACTATAGCTTTTAATAAAGATGTAGATAGGTTAGACGATAAGAGTTTTCTTAGATTTTTACTTGGTCGTAGGATGTACAGGATGTCCATGCTGGACATGGCCAGGGCTTTACAGATTTACACTCCCGCTGAATTACTATCACCTGATTGTACAAATTTGATTTATCATGGTGAGAGGGTAGATAGAAATTTTGAAGCTAACGCCATCTGGAGGCGTATGTCAAATTTTAATGTGTTTACGTGGGGAGGAAGACACTCCTATTTAGATATTAATAAAGCCGAACTTCGTATAATACATAGATTTTTAGCAAACTCGATTACACAAATAGGTAACAACAAGGAGAAAATGACCTTACACTATTTATTTTACCTTAAGTGCATTCGAGACACTAGAAGCTTTGTTAATATCCCCTACTGTGTTGGTTTTTATCTATCCAAAATGGTGGAAGGTATACAGGACGGGGGAATAATAGGAGGAGGTATTTTTGTTACTCTCATTGGAGAGTATTTAGGTGTAGATAGGGAACAAGGGGGTCCAATGATGGTGGTTAGGGAACAAGACGAGACTTTAGGTTTGCAAGTCTATCAAGGTGCAAAGGTATTGACTAGGAGACACAATCAGGCAATACCATATCAAGGCCGCCATCCACAGGTAGAGAGGGGTTCGGATGAGGAGATGGAGGAAGCAGATGACATTAGGGATGTCATTAGGGATAGTGCTACTGACGTTTTCCAGCGTATAGATGAGGTAGAAATGACTAACGAGGCTAGGCATCGTCGGTATGAGTAGTGGCAAGCCACGAATGAGTATGAGACTTCCAGGCGGCGCCAACACGATAGCTGGCAAGTTCATCAGCACCAAATTATGAGCTAACTATCATATCAGGTACCAAATAACTACATCCCGACTCGACCTGCTTACTATCCACCACATCAGCCCGACATGCGACCACCCTTTGACATGCACGACCCCAATCAAGCCTACCAGGACACCTATCACCAACCTTGGAACCCGAACAATGATATGAATTGGAATCCCTATCCAAATCAATAGTGTTCCATTGGTGATTTCTTATCTTTTATTATTTTTATCTATTTATGTTAAACACTTAACATTTTGATACTTTTTTGTAATGTTTAATATTTTTATTATTATATACTAATATTTCATTTTTGTAATTTGAAAGTAGGATATTAAGTCCCATTTCAAATTACCATGCATGTTTATATTTGTATTGTATGTATTTTATCTCATGTACACAACAGGGTAAAACAGCGCATTTTCAAAGACTGGCATTAAGTTCAGCAAAAGCTATTAATTTTGACGACAAAATGCAAAATATATGTGAAATAACAACAGACATAATGAACAAATGAAGTGCACCATTTATCATTCAAAGCATACAACAATATGTTTGGAAACTTTGGTAAAATTTTAATCATCTTTTTACGCTAATCACCCTCAATAATTTAAATTGTTACTGATTTCTTGCAAATGAGGGCATTGCAAGATCTTAAGTGTGGGAAGGGGTTAAATTCTTTCGGGTTTTAAAATTTTAATTAAAACACTTGGTTACCATTAAAAATACTAGTAATGCAGTAGTTGTATTAGAATCTAGTGCTCTCTGATAATAAAGAACAGCCCTAGTCTTATATACTGACTATCCACTTCTAGTAAAAAAAAATTTAAAATTTTTTCAAATAAATGAATTCAAAATCATGTTTATACATATTTATGAACGATAAAACTAGGTGTTAATACCGAAATTTTCGTTACCTCGTAAAGGACATAACTTGAGAAACAACCCAAAATGCTTGAATTCATTTAAAATGGAATAGAGGAAAATAAAAAGGCAAAGAAAGGAAAATAAAAGCCAAGTGTGGGAAAAATTTACCAAGTTATTTAGAACATATATCACATGTTTTTGTACAAATAATTGAAGATACTTTTGTTTTGGATGATATTAATCAGTTTTACCTAGTTTATTGTAATATAAATAGAATTTATAAAGAAGTAAAGTCTTTCGAGAAAAAAAAACACGCGCTTCTTGATTTAGGTCTGGAAGTTGTCATCCAGACCAGTTGTAGAGTCTATGAAAAACCTTGAAAAGTTTTCTCGAAAATCCACATTAGCTTGTTTGAGTGGAAAATCATTCTCACAAAAATGTACATGGCGAGAGAGATACATTTTGTGAGTAACCGGATCGTAGCATATGTACGCCAATTAGGATAGTGAATACCCAAGAAAAACACAAGACGTAGAGTTTGGCTGAAGTTTTGAGACGCGAGTAGTTTGGTTGTTGATGTAACAAGGCTTCATGGGTAGACTTGTTTTGGGGTGTTGGTGTTGGCAATATATTAATAAGATACGCAATAGTTGTAACTGCATACGTCCAAAATGATAGAGTGATAATGCTAAAAACGAACATATATTTTATAGCATTATCCCTCAAGAAAGACAAGCTTTTAGTTGCAATTGTTCTATTTACAAGTGATATTCGTTTAAATAATAAAAGGTGAAGACAAAAGACAGATTCGACGAATTGAAGACGCAAACGACCAAAAAGCTTAAAAGTACAAAATACATTCCAAATAGTTCAATTTATTGATGAGAAACATCTAAAAGTTACAAGAGTACGAGCCGCAAAACGCAAAGTACAAGATATTAAATTGTACGCAAAGACGTTCGAAAATCCGGAACCGGGACATGAGCCAACTATCAACGCGCGACGCAACGGAGCTAAAATTACAAGTCAACAATGCACAAGAATATAATATAATATATAATTAATTATATAAAATTATATATATTATATTATATATTAAATAAATACCCGCAGCCCACGTTTTGGAATCATGTGTGAGCATGAAAAGGCTGCCATGCGATCGCATGGCCTGGAGGCTTTAAAACAATGCAATCGCATGGTTGACTGTAGCTGGCTACATCTATAAATTGAAGCGTTTTTCGGACGAAATAAACACACCTTTTTCTAATCTCTTACTCTCTCAATATATATATTTATATTTATAATTTTAATTTTAATTTTAATTTAAGGTTAATAATAATAAGGTTATGTTAGCGAATGTTTTAAGTTTGTAAGTCGAAACTCTGTCCGTGTAACACTACGCGATTAATACTCATTGTAAGTTATGTTCAACCTTTTTAAATTAATGTCTCGTAGCTAAGTTATTATTATGCTTATTTAAGCCGAAGTAATCATGATGTTGGACTAAATATTAAAGACGGGGTTATTGGGTTTTGGACCATAATTGGGGTTTGGACAAAAGACCGACACTTGTGGAAATTGGACTATGAGCTATTAATGGGCTTTATATTTGTTTAATTGAATGATAGTTCGTTAATTTAATATAGAGATTTACAATTTGAGGTAATTATAAATAACCACATACACTCGATCGGACACGATGGGCGGGATATTTATAAATACTAATAATCGTTCATTTAACTGGACACGAGAATGGATTAATAGTCAATGGACTCATTAAAACGGGGGTGGATTACATACAAGGACACTTGGTGTAATTGTTAATAAAGTATTAAAACCTTGTATTGCACACAGTTGATAACTTGGTGTAATCATTAACAATGTATTAAAACCTTATTACAGTTTAAGTCCCCAATTAGTTGGAATATTTGACTTCGGGTATAAGGATAATTTGACGAGGACACTCACACTTTATATTTAAGACTGATGGACTGTTATGGACAAAAACCAGATGGACATATCGAATAATCCAGGACAAAGGACAATTAACCCATGTTAATAAATTAAAATCAACACGTCAAACATCATGATTATGGAAGTTTAAATAAGCATAATTCCTTTATTTTATATCTCATCGCACCTTTAATTATCGTACTCTTAATTATCGCAATTTTATTTATCGTCATTTTAATTATCGCACTTTAAATTATCGCACTTTTATTTATCGTCATTTACTTTACGCTTTAAATTAAGTCATTTGTATATTTAATATTTTACATTAGGTTTTAATTGCGACTTAAGACATAAAATCGACAAACCGGTCATTAAACGGTAAATACCCCCTATTTATAATAATAATAATATTATTTATATATATATATATATATATATATATATATATATATATATATATATATATATATATATATATATATATATATACACACAAATATAGTTTAAAAATATGGCGTTAAACTTGGCTAGCTCCCTGCGGAACGAACAGGACTTACTAAAAATAACACTACTCTACGATTAGGTACACTGCCTATAGTGTTGTAGCAATGTTTAGGTATATCCACTTTATAAATAAATAAATAACTTGTGTAAAATTGTATTGTATTTAATAGTATTTCACAGTAAAATTATAACTATTTCGTATACACCTCGCATAACATCATAGAGGTAAGTTGGCTTGATGAAGTAACGCAAGAGCAGTAGTCACAAGAGTATGGTGACGTCTTTCGGCACAACCATTGTGTTCGGGGGAGTGAGGTGGCGTTGTATAGTGAGTTATGCCATGTGAATTTAAGAATGAAGCTAACCCCATATATTCACCACCGTTGTCAGAATATAGTGTTGTAAGTGGTTGTTGACAAGATTTCTTAACGAATATTTTGAGTTGCGGGAAAATAGCAGATAATCTGACTTTTGCTAGTGGGTATAGCCATATATACTTTGTAAAATAATCAATAAACGTGACACAGTACCGAAATTGATCATGAGATAGATTTTTAGGTCCTTATACATCCGAGTAAACATATTCTAAAGGACGAGTACTGATGATAGACGATTCACTAAATGGCAACCGTTTTCTTTTGTTACATATACATGAATTATAGTTCAAATTACTCGATTAAACATAAGACAATTGTGCATTTCATAAAATAAAAGACAAGACTCTAGATGATGGGTGGCCGAGCCGATTGTGACACATATTATTGATTATCATCGAGTTTATTCGTGGTTGGCTCAATTGAGGATGATATAGATCATTTTGCAAGCTCCCCGAAACAACTGTGCCCCCGTGTTCAGATCCTTCACAAAAAATGCCATGAAAAAATTCCAAAGAAACATTATTAGTACGACAAAAACATGCAACGGATATAAGATTTGTACGTGAAGTAGGCACACATAATAAATCATCTAAATTAAATATGCAAGACGGTGCTTTAAGCGTAGTATTTCCAAGATGGGATATTGACAAAGGTGAACCATCACTGAGGAGGATTTCTTCTGGTCTCCCATAGTTCGAGAAGGATTAGAGGTTTGAAGTGTCAGATGCCACAGTGGGATGACCCGTGTCAAGTATCTAGGATGGAGTGGATGATGAAAAAGCTGTATTGAAGTAAGCCACGAGTGTGATTTCATGCTCCTTTTAAAATCAAGCCAGAGAGCGACACTCCTTTGTAATTAGATAACAATAGTCATCCTTGTCATCAGAGGATGATGACCTTACTGATTTGGACAGTTGAGTAGTAGCAGGTGAAGACTGTGTGTACATGTTTTGGTGATGACCTCCATGTGAGTAGGTGATGTGATTGGATGATTGCATGTTGCATCGTTGTGTATAATTAGATGTTAGAATGTTAAACGAAGTTTGAACAGCAACAGGAGTTGGAACAATGGACGGGATTGGGGTGACAGTTTTCTTTTGTTGCATTGCAAAGTCAACGAGCTTGTCGTGTAACTCAACAAAGGAAATAGATGTATCCCGAGCACGTATGGAAGTAGATATCTTTAAATTTATCCCCCAAGATGGGGAATATGGAGCACAATATATCATCGTCTACCTTTCTATCAACGAGGGCGAGGCTGTCCGCAATACTTTACATTTCTTGAAGGTATGTTGTAATCGGTTTGTTATCCGCAGAATTTTCAAGCAATCGTTGCTTGAGAGATATAATTGTAGTGCGTGACTTATTTGTGTATAGCACCTTGAGTCTATAACAACCCTCATTTTTCTGTTCTGAAATAACCAAAATGCCCTTGGGATTTTCATTTGTTCTTCTGTGTATTCGATTTAGGGTTGTTATCCGTTTACGATTAACGAACTATAATTAATACTGGTATTAAATGATCGTATTTATTACTAAAACACTAACCTTAAATATTAATTATAATCCCTAACCCTAATATTAAATTAATAATATAAACTATATGTAATAAATTAAATATGACATTTATATAACATTTAATTAAAATGAGAACTAAATTAAAACCTAATAAAGGACATGTACAAAATGTAAAAGATTAAATAAAATGCAATTTAAATAAAAATAAAATTTAAAAAAACAAATATATATATATATATATATATATATATATATATATATATATATATATATATATATATATATATATATATATATATATATATATATATATAATACTTAAAATGCCGGATTAAAAAAAATAATAAATAAATATATATATTAATAATAAATCGGCTATATAGAAAAAAAAAAAAAAGGGAGATAAGCTTGATCATTAAGTAAACAGCAAATCCTAATTAACTTCAAACTCTTTCATCCTAATCTAATTCAAGTGCTTGATCATCAAGTAAACCTAAGGTGATTAGGACTCTAATCCACACTCTATAAAAAGGACCTCTTGGCTCATTATTTCATTCATACTTGCACCACAAATAGCTCTTAAAATCTCTACAATTGTCTTGTGTTAGTCGACTGGGTTCTGCATTCCAAACAGCCCCAAATCAACACCCTTTCATCACCAAAAACCACCACCATTCGCCACCTTCTACAGCCCAAAACTGCCACCCTTCACAGCATTTTTAGTTGACTTCCTGCTGCCTTTTTCGAAGCCCAACAGGCTGTTATTTGCAGCTGTTAATCGACCACCCAAACAGCCCTTCCTGCCTCTTGGTTTGCTGCTGTTCGTGACCCAACACCCACCAAAAATTGACCTGTTGCTGCTATTTTTTGCTGTTTCTGTCGAGCCAAAACAGCCCAAGAAACCCTTGTTTGGGTCGTGATTTCCTGCTGTGAACTCAGCTCCTATTTTGGTTCCAAATCAACACCCTTTTCTTGATTTTAATCTTGTTGAGGTATACCTAAACCCTAGCCTAATCATACTTTCTTAATCTATTACTTTTAATATATTATGTTGATTAATATTGATCTTGTTTTTTTGAAGTTAATTATAAGTATTATGAATATGAATAATGACTATGAGTAGTGATTATGATATAGATAATTAAAGGTTATGAATAATTATGAAGTAATATAAAATAAGTTAATGAAGTTAAGGTTTATGGATAAATAATATGGTTAGTAAGATTAAGGGTTATAAATATGATGAATATGGTTAAAAGATTATGAAGATGAAGTATGATCAAGAATTTTGAATATGGAGTATTAATAAGTTGTTAATTATGTAGATAAAGAGTTATGAATAAGATGTATGATTAATTATAAAGATTATGATTATGATTGATAAGAAACTAGTTAATAAATTAAAAAAAAAAATTATAGATAATGCTTGTGATCAATAGGTTTAAGTTTGAAGAATAATGATGATCATGAAACTAGCTAAAAAAATACTTAAAAGTATCATGGATATTAATGGGTTAATGGTGATTAACAAGATTATGATTTTATGTGTTAATGATTAATGGTTAATGATAATGATACACATGCATGCATGCATACGTACGTATGTGCATGTATACATTGTAGGTATATTTGTGTGTATATATGTAAATATATACATGCGTGTATATCTATGTGTATGAATGTATGTATATGTACGTGTGTGTGTATGCATGAGCATGTGTATATGTATCATATATATATATTACAAGTATTTATAAAAGTTGATAAGTAATAGTATGTGTATATATATGTACCACCTTTCTATTTATGTATATGAAATATTTACATAGAATATATATACATATATATCGTATAGTTATGAACATATATATGTATTATAAGAATAAAGAATATATATGTATGTATCACATAGGTGTATATTTATGTATGTAACACATATAATGATAAGATTACATAATGGTTAATTAATTAAAGAATAATAATATTATTACTATAACTTGTAAACCTATCTATATGGTAACACTTTAATTACACTAAGTTATATTATCACATATATAATTATTAAGTACATTAATAATTCGTTGTGTGTATACACCTATAACGTGAAGGTTATAATTAAAGATAACGTACGAAGTCTACAAACATCACCACTACTTGTGGCCTAGGGTGGTCCTTGTTGCCTCATGGAAACCGCTTGTGGATTTCGAATGCCATGACTTAGATTCTGGTCAAGAGTCCTGGGCGCCCGGTAACAACAGATCATTCGAGTGACTTACATGATAGCAACGAAGTTTGGACAAGATTGTACAACATATTTGTGAAGAATTATAAGCTGAATTTCTTTAAACTATAAACTTACTATAAGTGGAAGCTTTCCATAAATAGTAGGTTTCCGAAAATAGAAACTTTTGAGAAATAGGAACTTTTCTCGAAAACCGTCGCTGTTAATATAGTTTCTATATTAATGAACAAACTTTATGTCTGTTAGACATTAACTAATCAAAGATTATATCTCTAGGTTGAGATCTCCGATTTACATACTTCGTTCATACTTCCTTACATGGAATAACTTACTTGCTACTAAGGTGAACTTCATAGCCCCTCTTTTTACTATTTCATAAATGTTTTATAACTTTGGGGTGAGACACATGCTTGCTTTTAAACTGTTTTACGATTAGACACAAGTACTCAAACTTTATTAGTTCAAATTGTGCTATGACATGCTTTGTTTCATGCTAAATCCCTACCATGATATCATTAATTGCTACTTTGAAACGCGAACTTAGTTATTGTGAGTAGGCCAACTGAGAGTGACGTCTCTACCCATTGGAGTGATCGTCAAGGGGGTACATAATAATGATTCAACGACACCGACAGTTCAAGGTGTCATAGGGTAACTTTGTTTAGTCTCGATATCATATACCTCAGCACTACTAACGAACTGATGAAACTTTATAACTAAATCTTGTGGTCTGAAATTTTATTGATTATATAAACCTATGATGTTCACTCAACCATTGTGTTGACATTTTAAGCATGTTTGTCTCAGGTGAAGATTAGCTTATGTGCTGCCATATGATGCTTAGCTAGTTGATGCATTGGAGTCTATATATTAGAATTTATCATTTATTATTTATAAATGAATTTCATTATGTAAAACATTATTATGTTTTCGCTGCAAATCAAATTTTGTTTTATTAAAACGTCTCATTTAGAGTCGTTCTCGCTTTACACTTGTGTTATGATATTGTGAAGTCATATTTTCCCCGACCCTATTTGGGGGTATGACACAGTCGTTCCCAAGCTTTCTTAGAAGTGGAAACAGATGAAATCTGAGGTTGAATGTTGGTGGAGCAGCTGACGAGAATGGTGATGTCGTGCGAGGTGTATAGAAAATAGCTATTAATTTTTACAGGAAAATACTATTAAATACGATACAATTTTACACAAGATATTTATTTATTTATAGAATGGATATACTTATACCTTGCTACAACACTTATAGGCAGTGTACCTAATCGTACAGTAGTGTAGTTTTTAGTAAGTCCGGTTCGTTCCACAGGGAATCTTTTTTAAACAAAGCTTAACGCTATATCAGTTTACTTTTATAAAAATACAAATATATATATAAGTAATATTATTATTATAAAGGGGGGTTTTTACCGTTTAATGACCGGTTTGTCGATTTTAAAACTTTAGTCGCAGTTAAAACCAAATGTAAAATATTAAAAATAAATACAAGACTTAAATTAAAGCGTAAAGTAAATAATGATAATGAAATTGCGAATAATAAAAGTGCGATAAAATAAACTTGCGATAATTAAAAAGTACGATAATTAAAAGTGCAATTAAATATAATAACAATAAATAAAAGTGCTATAATTAGAAGTGCAATTAAATATAAAATAAAGGAGATTAAATATGAAATAAAAGAATTATGCTTATTTAAACTTCCGTAATCATGATGTTTGACGTGTTGATTTTATTTTTATGCCCATGGGTTAATTGTCCTTTGTCCTTGATTATTTAATATGTCCATCTGGTTTTTGTCCATAACATTCCATCAGTCATAAATATAAAGTGCGAGTGTCCTCGTCAAATTATCCTTATACCCGAAGTTAAATATTCCAACTAATTGGGGACTTAAACTGTAACAAGATTTTAATACTTTGTTTAATAATTACACCAGGATGTCGACTGAGTGTAACCCAAGGTTTTAATATTTTGTTATCAATTATACCAAGTGTCCTTGTACATAATTTCACCCCTGTTTTAATTATTCTAGTGGATATTAATCCATTCCCGTGTCCGGTTAAATGAACGATTATTCGTACATATAAATACCCCGCCCATCGTGTCCGATCGAGTGTATATGGTAACTTATAGGGACGCCCAATTGTAAATCTTTATATTAACATTAACAAACTATCATTTAGTTAAACAAATATAAAGCCCATTAATAGCCCATAGTCTAATTTCCACAAGTGTCGTTCTTTTGTCCAAACCCCAATTATGATACAAAGCCCAATTACTCAATTTTAGTAATTAGCCCAACATCATGATTACTTCGGATTAAATAAGCATAATAATAACTTAGCTACGAGACATTAAATTAAAAAGGTTGAACATAACTTACAATGATTAAAAATAGCGTAGCGTTACACGGACAGAATTTCGACTTACACTCTTACAACATTCGCTAACATACCCTTATTATTAAGATTAAAATTAAAATTAAAATTAAATTATATATATATATATTACGTATATATTGAGAGAAGAAGGAAAAAAAGATGATTAAAAATGCTCAGAATTCGGTTGCTTTTATAGGGATTTTCAAAACTTGGGGCTCCGTGACTCGCGGCATTTTTGGCCTTCAAACTCTGTGAGTCGCGGAGTTTGAAATTACAGCTCACCCATTTTGGAGTCTCTCTTGCCGACGGTTTTTATTTATTTATATAATATATAAATAATTATAAGAATTATTTAAATATTATATTATATTTATGTGCATAGTTGCCTTGTAATTTTTAGTCCGTTGCGTCGAGCGTTGAGAGTTGACTCTGGTCCTGGTTCCGGATTTTCGAACGTCCTTGCGTACAATTTAATATCTTGTACTTTGCGTTTTGAATCTTGTACTCTTGTAATTTCGAGACGTTTCTTATCAATAATTGGAACCTCTTTGATTGTCTTTTGTACTTTTGAGCTTTTTGGTCGTTTGCGTCTTCAATTCGTCGAATCTGTCTTTTGTCTTCACCTTTTATTATTTAAACGAATATTACTTGTAAATAGAACAATTGCGACTAAAAGCTTGTCTTTCTTGAGGAATAATGCTATGAAATATATGTTCGTTTTTAGCATTATCAAATATTCCCACACTTGAGCGTTGCTTGTCCTCAAGCAATATCGTCTTGAAATACTAGAATCACTTCTTTATTCTTCACACTTTGTACATCAGTGATTTCTATACGGCGGTATAAACAATGGTAGTAACGATATGGTTTACAGTCCCACATGACTATAAAAATTTAGATCCATTAAGAAAATTGGATCTTTATGAAAACATTTGATCTTTTGAAAATTAAATCTAGTTTTTACCCTAGATAAGTTTTCCGGAATAACCCTTTACCGGTGTTTGCAAAATATTTTTGTGGGTTTGGTAGGTTTCAGATTTGAAAATTTTAGCTCAAAACTTGCGGTTTTGTGTCACCCACTTGCTAACCTTGTATTTGGAAAGCAACACGTCCAGTTTACTTGTCCCGTATATTACCTTTCGGTAAACTACCGTCCGGTTGTAAAGGAAAGTGTTGAACAAGCAACTGTTAAGGCAATGTCCCCTGACATGCTTTTAATTATGGTCTATAACGTGTCGGACGCAATTACTATCCTTGGTAGGAGCAATAGTAAAGCTCACCCTTATAATTTTTTGGTTTGGCACAAGGTCCTATCTTTGACCATGCTATGCAACCACCGTTCTTACGGTTGACACCCGATTTAGTTCAGGCGACCTAATGAATTACATTAATGTCTTGTAGCTAAGTTATTATTATGTTTATTTAATCCGAAGTAATCATGATGTTGGGCTAATTACTAAAATTGGGTAATTGGGCTTTGTTGCAATTAAATATAAAATAAAGGAGATTAAATATGAAATAAAAGAATTATGCTTATTTAAACTTCCGTAATCATGATGTTTGACGTGTTGATTTTAGTTTTATGCCCATGGGTTAATTGTCCTTTTTCCTATATTATTTAATATGTCCATCTGGTTTTTGTCCATAACAGTCCATCAGTCATAAATATAAAGTGCGAGTGTCCTCGTCAAATTATCCTTATACCCGAAGTTAAATATTCCAACTAATTGGGGACTTAAACTGTAACAATATTTTAATACTTTGTTTAATAATTACACCAGGATGTCGACTGAGTGTAACCCAAGGTTTTAATATTTTGTTATCAATTATACCAAGTGTCCTTGTACATAATTTCACCCCTATTTTAATTATTCTAGTGGCTATTAATCCATTCCCGTGTCCGGTTAAATGAACGATTATTCGTACATATAAATACCCCGCCCATCGTGTCCGATCGAGTGTATATGGTAACTTATAGGGACGCCCAATTGTAAATCTTTATATTAACATTAACAAACTATCATTTAGTTAAACAAATATAAAGCCCATTAATAGCCCATAGTCTAATTTCCACAAGTGTCGTTCTTTTGTCCAAACCCCAATAATGATACAAAGCCCAATTACCCAATTTTAGTAATTAGCCCAACATCATGATTACTTCGGATTAAATAAGCATAATAATAACTTAGCTATGAGACATTAAATTAAAAAGGTTGAACATAACTTACAATGATTAAAAATAGCGTAGCGTTACACGGACAGAATTTCGACTTACACCCTTACAACATTCGCTAACATACCCTTATTATTAAGATTAAAATTAAAATTAAATTATATATATATATATTACGTATATATTGAGAGAAGAAGGAAAAATAGATGATTAAAAATGCTCAGAATTCGGTTGCTTTTATAGGGATTTTCAAAACTTGGTGCTCCGCGACTCGCGGCATTTTTGGCCTTCAAACTCCGCGAGTCGCGGAGTTTGAAATTACAGCTCACCCATTTTGGAGTCTCTCTTGCCGACGATTTTTATTTATTTATATAATATATAAATAATTATAAGAATTATTTAAATATTATATTATATTTATGTGCATAGTTGCCTTGTAATTTTTAGTCTGTTGGGTCGAGCGTTGAGAGTTGACTCTGGTCCTGGTTCCGGATTTTCGAACGTCCTTGCGTACAATTTAATATCTTGTACTTTGCGTTTTGAATCTTGCACTCTTGTAATTTCGAGACGTTTCTTATCAATAATTGGAACCTCTTTGATTGTCTTTTGTACTTTTGAGCTTTTTGGTCGTTTGCGTCTTCAATTCGTCGAATCTGTCTTTTGTCTTCACCTTTTATTATTTAAACGAATATTACTTGTAAATAGAACAATTGCAACTAAAAGCTTGTCTTTCTTGAGGAATAATGCTATGAAATATATGTTCGTTTTTAGCATTATCAAATATTCCCACACTTGAGCGTTGCTTGTCCTCAAGCAATATCGTCTTGAAATACTAGAATCACTTCTTTATTCTTCACACTTTGTACATCAGTGATTTCTATACGGCGGTATAAACAATGGTAGTAACGATATGGTTTACAGTCCCACATGACTATAAAAATTTAGATCCATTAAGAAAATTGGATCTTTATGAAAACATTTGATCTTTTGAAAATTAAATCTAGTTTTTACCCTAGATAAGTTTTCCGGAATAACCCTTTACCCGTGTTTGCAAAATATTTTTGTGGGTTTGGTGGGTTTCAGATTTGAAAATTTTAGCTCAAAACTTGCGGTTTTGTGTCACCCACTTGCTAACCTTGTATTTGGAAAGCAACACGTCCAGTTTACTTGTCCCGTATATTACCTTTTGGTAAACTACCGTCCGGTTGTAAATTAAAGCGTTGAACAAGCAACTGTTAAGGCAATGTCCCCTGACATGCTTTTAATTATGGTCTATAACGTGTCGGACGCAATTACTATCCTTGGTAGGAGCAATAGTAAAGCTCACCCTTATAATTTTTCGGTTTGGCACAAGGTCCTATCTTTGACCATGCTATGCAACCACCGTTCTTACGGTTGACACCCGATTTAGTTCAGGTGACCTAATGAATTCCAGGTGAATTCCTAGGATTTTACGTTCAATGGTAATGAACGCATTGAAAATAGGGTTTTCAGAAAACAAATCGATTTATAATTTTGATCAAAATATTTTCTCGTTCAAGCTCGAGTTTAGATATCATTGAATTCCATGAGTTTGTAATTCTCAATCTTTAAGGTCAATCTCTAGGATTGAGTAATATCAGTCTTAAAAGCTGATTTTTGATCTTTTAAGGAGATTATCCTTTCTGGGGATCTGATTCATTAGTCTTATTCAGCTAATTTGCATGGTGCCCTCCCATTGTACGAGATATATCCTTCTCATGGTTAGGATAAATCTGACCACTTGGCGACCCTGTTTAATGCTGAGGTCCGTGGATTTCCTGCTGATTTTAGTGATGACTTTTCTAGATTTTTCGTCAACCTACAGCTGGTCTGGACGACAACTTCATGACCTAAATCAAGAAGCGCGTGTCTTTTTCGGAAGACTTTACTTCCTTTTAATGATGGAATTGATTCATCGTGTAGATCCATCTTTCTTACAGTAAATCAGGTAAAAACTTTTTAGTTTAGTCCAAAGCAAAAGTATTTTCAGTTATTTGTACAAAAATATGTGGCACATGTTTAAGATAACTTGGTAATTTTTCCCACACTTGGCTTTTATTTTCCTTTTTTTTTTCGTCCTCTATTCCATTTTAAATGAATTTTAACATTTTGGTTTGTTTCTCAATTTATGTCCTTTTCGAGGTAACAATAATTTCGGTGTTTTAACCTAGTTTTATCGTTCATAAATATGTATAAACATGATTTTGAGTTCATTTAATTGAAAATTTTGTAAAATTTTACTAGAATTGGGTAGTCAGTATATAAGACTAGGGCTGTTCTTTATTATCAGAGAGCACTAGATTCTAATACAACTGCTGCTTTACTAGTATTTTTAATGGTAACCCAGTGTTTAAAGTAAAAATTTTAAAATCCGAAAGAATTTAACCCCTTCCCACACTTAAGATCTTGCAATGCCCTCATTTGCAAGAAATCAGTAACAATTTAAATTATTGAGGGTGATTTGTGTTAAAATGATTAAATTTTTACCAAAGTTTCCAAATATATTGGCATTTGTTTGCTGAATGATAAATGGTGCACATCATTTGTTCATTCCGTCTTGTTGTTATTTCACATGTATTTTGCATCTTGTCGTCAAAATTAGTTGCTTTTGCTGAACTTAATGCCAGTCTTTGAAAATGCGTTGTTTTATCCTGTTGTGTACATAAGATAAACTGCAAACATATATACATATTTTTGAAGTTTGGTATATTACCCCACATTCAAAAATTATTAAAATCTAGGAATAAAAGTTAGAAAATTATAAAAACTATTACAATATTAACAAAAGTATTAAATGTATCAATATTACAAATTACAAAATAAATAAAACTAAGTAGACTAGGGATGATACTGGTACCAATAGGGGTTCCAGGCATAACCATAGGTGCTATAGAATGCTTCGGCAGGGTTATACGTAGGATACGGTGGTTGCATCTCTATAGACCAGGGAGGGAAGATGGGTTTTGGTGTAGGAATATAGTTTCTACCTATATGTTGGCAATGAGCTATGATTTGGTTCTGATGAACTTGCCAATCTTCAAATGCTCTCTGTCTAGCATTTTCGTACTCCTGTGAAGCTATAAACCTTTGCATTTCTTGCATTTCATTTCCCCCTCCTACATTACCTTGCTGTTGGTTTCTCTCAACCTGTGGATGTCTACCATGGTATTGTACTGCGGCGTTATTTCGCCTCTTCAAAACTTTAGCACCATGGTATACATTTAAACCTATAGTATCGCGGGGTTCTGGTTCTTCTACTAATAATCCCCCCGACTTATATCCACACCGAGATATTCACCAATCAAAGTAATAAAAATACCACCTCCTATTATGCTATGCGGTCGCATCCCCCTAACCATAGCTGATAAATAATAACCCACACAATAAGGTATACTTACAGCGCTTTGTGGGTCTCGAATACACATATGGTAAAACAAATCCTGTTCATTTACCTTTTCCTTGTTCTTACCTCTTTGTGTAATCGAATTAGCTAAAAACCTATGAATCACTCTTAATTCGGCTCTATCTATATCCAAATAAGAGTAATTTCCCCCTTTGAAACAGTTATGGCTTGTCATTTGACTCCACACACCGTGTGTATCAAAATTTTCATCTATCTTTCTACCGTTTAGTATCAACCCTCTACAATCGGCAGATGCTAACTCCTCAGGCGTATATATACGTAAAGCCTGAGACATGTCTAGTAAAGACATGTGGCGCATCGAACCTCCTAACAAAAATCTAATAAATGATCGGTCGGTTAAACTAGCTACCCGATCATTTAATTCTATACTACATAACAATTCTTCACACCATACTTTATATACAGGTCTACGCATGGTGAATAAACGTACCCAGTCATTAAAAGTAGAATTACCATACCTCTGTACAAGTAATTCCCTAATTGGCCCGGCCAATTCTACAGCTTCTAAGGGTCCCCATTCTATGACCCTCGGTACCTCAACAACCTTAGAATGAAGAGTATGCAAACCCCTTTGGTATTTTGGATAATCTATCCAAAGTCTGTCAAATCTCAGGTTCGGGTGCAACTCTTCCAAGTGCATATCAGAAAAGGTCATGACTGGATGAGGTATATCCTGCTTGTAGTAGTTATCCACCTCCTGTTGTTCCGCATTCTCAGCAGGAGCATTGCGAGCTTGGGATGAAGATTCACCCCTTTCAGTCTGCAAAACACATCAAACACAATTTTTGTGCATCCAAATATGCATTAGTGTCAGCAAAATCATCAATCAAAATAATTACAATGACATGATCAATTTATATCAAACTTAAGCTTATTTTCACATTTTTATCAAATCTACACTTTTTCAAATAAGCATATACGAAAATGTTCGCCAAGTTCATAAGCATTTAACTCAAATAACATGTCAAAATAATCATTACTAGCAATTAAATAAGTCTCAAATGGCATTATCTCTCAAAAATCAAGTTCATGAATTTTAGACTTTGAAAAAGTCCACTTTAATTCTCAAAATCATGTTTAGGCTCAAATTTTGGATCATTTAACTACCTAAACATGTTACACTACTTAATTTAGCAACAATTCATGACAAAAATCGGCCATAACCTGTTTATATCAAAAAACTCAAATTTGCTCAAGAACACAAACCCTAGATTACTCAAAATTTGAAGTTTAAGGCTTCTAATCATGTTAAATAGCATCAATCTAGGTTATACAAGCATAATACATAAACAATTTAAGCCTAATTACACTAAAAAGCATCAAAATCAAATTGGGGAAAAAATTGCTCAAGAACACAAATTTCGGATTAAATGGTGTTTAGATGTAGAAATTTACCGTTTTTCTTGAGTAATTCCTAGATAGCATCCTTCTCAACATGATTTTAGTAAAAGATTTGATGATTATCGGTTAAAAATTGTGATTTTGGGGTGTATTTTTCGGGTTTTTCGGGTTTTTGTTCGCAGTGTTTTGTGTTGTGAGTTGTGTGGACTGAGCTGTTTCAGCTCTTATTTTTTTTTCTGTAATCCGATCCTCCCGCGACTCGCGGTGTTTAAAGCTTCAAACTCTGCGAGTCGCGGAGTTTGCTCTTTTTTTTTTTTATAACATCTTATACTAATTAAAACAATTAATTAATTAGTTTAAAATTTTGTTTCCCTTGTTATTTAGGACGAGGTCGTTTCGGATCGATGTCCTAGTCCGTCCTTCGACAAAATTTTAAAATTTGTCTTTTTGTAGCGATTGTTTTCAAAGCTAAGATTTTTGGATTTTTTAATGTTTTTGGCATACTTTAATTCAATAAGATTAAAAATAATGATAATAAAAATTCTCGTCCCTCTCTTGGGTAAAGTAATTTCGGTTCAAAGACCTAGTCTTCAACTTACGACGAATTTTAAAAATCATATTTTTAACTTAATGAGATAAAGTAAATTTTTGTTTTTAAATTCACACAATTTAAATATAAAATTCAAAATTAATATTAAAAATTCACACCAAACTTACAATTTAAAATGCATAAAATTAAAAATTCATATTTTAAAAATTCACACCAAACTTAATTTAAAAATTCATATTATAAATTCACACCAAACTTAATTTAAAAATTCAAATATTATAAATTCACACCAAACTTAATTTAAAAATTCAAATATTTACAATTTTAAAAATATTGTTTTTACAAAGTTTACAATATTAATTTAAGATTTAAATATTAATTTTAAAAACATGGTAAAAATAAAATTAAAAATCTTTTTGGCTTTTTATCCCACTTTAATCAATCAAATATTATCAAAAATATGCGCCCCTCTTTTCGGTAAAGTAATTTCGGTTCTAAGACCTAATTTAACTCATGACGAATTTTTGAAATATTTTGGGTTGATTGTTTAAAGATATTTATACCTTAAGAATAAACGTTAAATTTCGCAGTGATGTAATAAATTTTTGAATGATATCAATAATTTCGGTCGCCAAACCTAATTTTATTCAATACCAATTTAATACTTTTTAGCAAATAAATTAGCGTTTATTATCAAAAGGTTAAAAATAAAAAAAAATAAAATAAAAACTGTACAGACTTACCTGTGAAATAGATTTCTTAGTTATATGATCTATCCCATTCATAAGATAGTCGGTTTAATTGGTTTTCCATGGCTACATAGGCGTAACCTCGAGCATTCAGTGTCTTTTCTTCTAAACATATGAACGGTCCGTCTCTGCATAAAGTAACAAATTCGGTGTTTGAATAAGTTTGATTATTTGAACATTTACCTCCATGTGACCATTTTCCGCATTTGTGACATCTTTCTAGGTGTCGTGCTCTTCTTTTCGCTGCGGATTTTGATTTTCCTTTACCAAATTGTAACTTATTATCTTCGCATCTGGATTCTTTTCTAACTCCGTCCATTCTTTCTCTGATTACTGATACTAGTTCACTCGGTAGTATGTCATTATTACGTTTAGTGATCAAAGCGTGTAGCATTAGACCATGGTTTAGTTCACAGGCAGTCTTCATTTCCTAAAAAAAATAAAAATTCAGAATGGGGGGAGAAGACTAGTTCTTTAGGGTCTGCTAGGGAAAGACCATTCGGGTTCCATTTTCGAGAACTACACGAAAATAGACTATCTAACTCTAACAGAAATACATATTATCCTTTAAAGACTTGATTCTCCCCACACTTAGTTAGCTGTGGTGTCGAAATTATGATTAACTTCGTTGTCGACTTCCATCGGACCATGTATGTAATGTTTAACTCTGTGACCATTAACTTTAAATTCAATCCCATTTGAATTTATTAATTCTATCGTTCCGTATGGGAAAACTCTTTTGACTATGAATGGTCCAGACCATCTTGATTTCAATTTTCCAGGAAATAGCTTGAATCGTGAATTGAAAAGAAGAACTCTGTCTCCTTCTTTAAATTCTTTTGAACTTCTGATTCTTTTATCATGCCATTTCTTCGTTCTTTCTTTATAGATTAACGAATTTTCGTATGCTTCATGTCTTAATTCTTCTAATTTGTTTAGTTGACTTAATCGTTGACGTCCAGCTTCATGTAAATCAAGATTACATGTCTTCAAAGCCCAAAATGCTTTGTGTTCAATTTCTACTGGAAGATGACATGCTTTTCCATAAACAAGTCTAAAAGGTGTGGTTCCAATTGGAGTTTTGTAGGCTGTTCTAAAAGCCCAGAGTGCATCCTCCAATTTAATGGACCATTCCTTTGGATTTGATCCTACGGTTTTCTCTAGAATTCGTTTTAAAGCTCGGTTGGTATTTTCAACTTGTCCACTTGTTTGTGGATGATATGCGGTGGAGATTTTATGAGTTACTCCATATCTTTTAAGAACTTTCTCAAGTTGATTATTACAAAAATGAGTACCCCGATCACTTATTAAAGCTTTCGGTGTTCCAAACCTTGCAAAAAGACGTTTTAAAAAATTGACTACAACTCATGCATCGTTAGTTGGGAGAGCTTGTGCTTCCGCCCATTTAGATACATAATCAATGGCTACGAGTATATATAGATTATTATGAGATTTTGCAAATGGACCCATAAAGTCAATACCCCAAATGTCAAATACTTCACATATTTGGATGACATTTTGTGGCATTTCATCACGTTGACTTATTTTTCCGGCCCTTTGACAAGCATCACAGGATTTGCAAAGAAGGTATGCGTCTTTGTAAATTGTAGGCCAATAGAATCCAGCATCATAAACTTTTCTTGCTGTTAGTTGAGTCCCATAATGCCCTCCTGTTGGTCCTGTGTGACAATGGTTTAATATTTTACTAGCTTCATCTCCAAATACACATTGGCGTATTATTCCATCGGGACAACTTTTAAACAGATGTGGATCTTCCCAAAAATAGTGTTTTATATCACTGAAGAATTTCTTTCGTCTTTGGTACGATAATCCTTTTTCAAGGAATCCACAAACTAAGTAGTTTGCATAGTCTGCAAACCATGGGATTTCATTATAATCTATCTTCAATAGATATTCATCAGGAAAGTTGTCTTATATGGCCGATTCATTCAGAACTTCTAATTCGGGATTTTCAAGACGATAAAGATGATCAGCGGATAGATTTTCTGCTCCTTTTTTATCTCGGATTTCAATATCAAACTCTTGTAAGAGTAAGATCCAACGGATTAATCTTGGTTTAGCATCTTGTTTTGAAAATAGGTATCTAAGAGCAGAATGGTCGGTATAGACCACCGTTTTTGCTAGAACGAGATATGATCGAAATTTGTCAAAAGCATAGACAATAGCAAGGAGTTCTTTCTCAGTAGTTGTATAGTTCGTTTGTGCTCCTTGTAACATCTTACTAGCATAATATATAGGTTGAAATCGTTTTTCAATCCTTTGTCCTAAAACGGCTCCCATTGCAAAATCACTTGCATCGCACATTTGTTCAAATGGTAGATTCCAATTTGGTGTTATCATGATCGACGCATTAGTTAGTTTTTCTTTAAGAATATTAAAAGATTTGATACACTCATCTGAAAAGATGAATGGAGCATCCTTTTCTAGGAGTTTATTCATAGGAGTGGCAATTTTAGAAAAATCTTTTATGAAACGTCGGTAAAAACCGGCATGCCCTAGAAAACTCCTAACTCCTCTAACATTGGTGGGATGTGGAAGTTTAGCAATTACATCTACTTTAGCTCTATCCACTTCAATTCCTTCTTTTGAAATTTTATGACCAAGAACGATGCCTTCTTTAACCATGAAATGGCATTTCTCCCAATTAAGTACTAGATTTGATTGTTCGCATCTAATAAGCATTCGTTCCAGATTAACTAGACAAGATTCAAATGTATCACCGAAGACTGAAAAGTCATCCATGAATACTTCCATGCATTCTTCTATCATGTCATGAAAAATCACCATCATACACCTTTGAAAGGTTGCAGGGGCGTTGCAAAGTCCAAATGGCATGCGTTTGTAAGCAAAAGTACCATAACGGCACGTGAATGTGGTTTTCTCTTGATCTTCAGCAGCTATTGGAATTTGAAAATATCCGGAAAATCCATCTAGAAGACAATAGTAACTATTTCCGGCTAATCTTTCCAACATTTGATCTATGAAAGGTAAGGGAAAGTGATCTTTTCTGGTGGCGTCATTTAATTTTCTATAATCAATACACACACGCCATCCTGTTACAGTCCTAGTAGGAATAAGCTCATTTTTCTCATTTGTAATGACACTCATGCCACCCTTCTTAGGCACGCATTGAACTGGGCTTACCCATGGACTATCAGAGATTGGATAAATTAGACCTGCGTCTAGCAGTTTAATAATCTCTTTCTTAACTACATCTTGCATATTAGGATTTAGTCTTCGTTGGCGTTGCACATACGTTTTATGACCTTCTTCCATAAGGATTTTATGTGTGCAATACGAAGGACTTATTCCTTTAATATCATGAATCTTCCATGCAATGGCTGGTTTATGAGCTTTCAACACAGAAATGAGTTGTGATTTCTCATTTTCAGTAAGAGAAGACGATATTATTACAGGTAATTCAGATTCACCATGTAAATAAGCGTTTTCCAAATGGTTTGGAAGTGGCTTTAACTCTAATTTCGGAGGTTCTTCTATCGATGATTTATATCGATATCTGTCTTCTTCTTTTAGCATTTGAATTTCTTCTGTTGTTGGTTCATATCCATTAGCTATAAGTGTAGCTAACATTTCAGCTTCATCAATTTGTTCATTACCTTCTCCTAAAGAACATTCTCCTGTTCCTTGTAATTCTGGAAATTCTTCTAATAATTCTGCATGTGCATCTATAGTTTGAATATAATAACATGTATCATCTGCAGATTGTGGTTGTTGCATTGCTCTATCAACTGAAAAGGTAACACTCTCATCCTCTATACTTAGGGTCAGTTTCTTACCGAACACGTCTATCATTGCTTTAGCCGTGTTTAAGAATGGTCTTCCTAATATGAAAGGAACTTGAGAATCTTCTTCCATGTCCAGAACAACAAAATCTACTGGAAATACTAAAGTACCAACTTTAACTAGCATGTTCTCCATTATCCCTCTAGGATATTTTGTTGATCTATCGGCTAGTTGTATGCTTATTCTAGTTGGTTTCAATTCTCCAAGGTCTAGTTTAGCGTATAGTGAATACGGCATTAAATTTATACTAGCACCTAAGTCTGCCAATGCTTCTATTGAACTAAGACTACCCAGAAAACATGGAATTGTGAAACTTCCTGGATCGGATAGTTTTTCTGGTATCTTATTCAACAGCACTGCTGAACAATTAGCATTCATAGTAACAGCCGAGAGTTCTTCCATTTTCTTTCTATTTGAGATTAGATCTTTCAAGAATTTAGCATATCTAGGCATTCCTGAAATCACATCAATGAAAGGAAGATTTATATTTATCTGTTTAAAAATATCCAAGAATTTGGATTGCTCGGCTTCAAGTTTCTCTTTCTTCATTTTACTCGGGTAAGGAAGTGGTGGTTGGTATGGTTTAACATAAGGTTTAGCCTTAACTGTGTTATCTTCATTAACCTTTTCAACTACGGGTTCTTTTTCCTTATCTTGATCAGGTTGTGGTTCTTGTGGAGTAGGAATAGCTTCATCAGAAGTTACAGGTATTTCAGGTGGTTTAAGTGTTGTACCACTTCTTGTGGTAATGGCTTTAGCTGTTTCATTCCGGGGGTTAGCATTTGTATCACTAGGTAGACTTCCCGGTTTTCTTTCACCTATTAACCTTTCTAGGTTACTTACTTCTTGTTCCAGATTTTGAATAGAAGCTTGTTGATTTCTAAATGCTTGAGCATTTTGTTCATTAGTTTGTTTCTGAGATATGAAAAACTGCGTTTGAGTTTCAACTAGCTTCGTCATCATATCTTCTAAATTCGGCTTTTTATCATCGATTTGTTGTGGTGGTTTGTTTTGAAAATTAGGTCTTTGCTGATTATAAGTATTATTGGATACTTGTTGATTGCTAGGACCTTGTTGGTTGTTGTATTTAATATTTCGGTTATAATTCTGGTTTTGATTGTAAATTGGTCTTGGCGGTTGATAATTATTCTGATAATTATTTCCAGGCCTTTGGTTTATGTATGAAATATTCTCTCTTTGTTCCATTGTTAATTCAATACTGAGACAATCTTTTGTCAAATGTGGTCCTCCACACTGCTCACAACTAATTCGTATTGAGTGAATATCTTTAGTCATCTTTTCCATTCGTCTCTCCACAGCATCTATCTTTGCAGAAATGGAATCTAAGTCATGGCTAGAATCGGCTCTAGCTGCTTTAGATGACCTAACGATATCTTTTTCTTGGTGCCACTCATGTGAGTGGGAAGCAGTGTTATCAATAATTTTGTAAGCATCAGTTTCGGTTTTCTTCATAATAGAACCACCAGCTGCTATATCTATGTCTTTTCTTGTAGTGATGTCGCATCCTTGGTAGAATATTTGTACTATTTGACAGGTGTCTAAACCATGTTGCGGACATCCTCTTAACAACTTTCCATATCTAGTCCACGCCTCATATAGAGTTTCATTCGGCTTTTGTGTGAACGTAACAATTTCTGCTTGAAGTCTTACGGCTTTAGATGCCGGAAAGAATTGTTTAAGAAATTTTTCAACTAAAACGTCCCATGTATCAATCGCCCCTTCAGGTAACGATTCCAACCAATCTTTGGCTTCTCCCTTTAAAGTCCAGGGGAATAACATGAGATATATCTGTTCATCCTCTACTTCTCAGATTTTAAATAGTGTGCATATCCTATTAAAGGTTCGTAAATGTTCATTTGGATCTTCCTTCGGCGCACCACTAAATTGGCATTGATTAGTCACCATGTGTAGAATTTGTCCTTTGATTTCATAATCTGGCGCATTAATGTCTGGATGAGTTATTGCGTGACCTTGGCCAGTGCGTTTAGCTCTCATTCGGTCTTCCATACTTAAAGGTTCCAGATTCTCCATAATTGAATTTGTTGAATCGGAATCACTAGAGGATTCTGATTTAATGGTTCGTTCCTCAACAATCTCTGTTTGAATGATTGGTGGTTCCGAAGGAAAGTTTAGTGGTTCAGGATCTACGAATCGTTCCTGAATATTCTCCGGATTCTCAATTGTGAGGTCGGGTTCAAAAAATGGATTATCGGAAATTTGAACTGAAGTACTTGGTCGACTGGATGACGATTCTAAAGAAAAATCAACGGCAGTAATATTTGCTAAATGTCTTGATCTAGTTACAGGTGGTGAACGTACAAAAGGTGGTGAACGTCTTGCTCGGTGCATTCACTGAATATCCTATTAGTTTTTAAAAGGAAAGAAAAATTATAATAAGTTATCCAATCAATAGACTTTTCTGATTTTGCCCACGTTTCGAATAGCCAAAAGATGCAGCAGAGGGGCAGGATTCGTTTGGTCTCAATATAATTGAGGACTGTTTGGCTCCAATAACCCGGTCCACGTACAAATTCAACTATTACTACGAACCAGAAAATTTTGATGTCTATTAATTTAACCACTTAAAACAAATTTTCGTAATTTTAAGAAATTTAGATAAGAAGTAGAATAAAAATCTATGTCCTAAAACTAGAATAGCGAGAAATAAGAAAGAAAAAGAGTTCGTCGAAAAAAAAAATTGAAAAAGAAAAATGGTTGAAAAAGGTGACGGAAAAATTAAAGAAACTTATAAAACTTAAAAATACTTGACTAACCTAACCTTATTACTACAACTAACTTAAAATTATAATCGCAAATTGAGATTACTAATTGGAATGATAATTGATACATAGGTAAAAGTCGTCTAAAAATATTAAAGCTTACAGGAAAAACTATATCCAAATGGAAATAACTTAAAAAAAAAAACTAAAACTTAAAAAGGCGTCGCAAAATTCTAAAGTACCTAAATCTTAGTCTAAAGAAAAAGCACTTAAGGAATTCTACGGCAAAGCCTAAAAATCTAGAAGTAAAAATAACTATGGCAAAAACTAAGTTTAAAACTAAATATGAGCGAAAAATACAAAAGTTACGCTAAAACAATTAAATAGGAACAAAATATAAAAATATATAAAAAGTTGTAAAAAGAACAATTTTTTTTTTCTTTTTTTTTTATAAAAATATTATTTTTATATTATTTATTTTATAAAACTATTAATTTTACAATTTAATTAAACTAATTAAACAAAATATTAATAAAAACTAAAATACATATTTAATTAAAACCTAATTAGGGTTTTATATTAATAATTATAATAATAATTCGTAATTAATGCCTGATTAGGGTTCTGTCGGCGTGTCAGGTTATCTCCGCGACTTGCGGTATTCGATGCAGCAAACCCCGCGACTCGCGGGGTTTCAAAATTCAACTGACAGGTTTAAAAATTCGACGCGTTTTTATTTTTTTATTTTTTTTATGTTTTCTAATTTTCTGTTTTTATATAAATAAAAGATATTTAAATAAAACTTATATTTTTATAAACTAAAATAAAAATAAAGAAACTTATAAAACTTTTAACAAACTCTTAAAAATATATAAATTTTTGTTTTTCTTTTTATATTTTCGAATATTTAAAACGTACTTTTATAAAAACGAATTTTAATAAAAGTAAACTAAAAATCTTTTTTTTTTATGTAGCGTTGCGCTTCCGGCTTTTAAGCGATTCCCCGGCAGCGGCGCCAAAAATAACTTGATGTCGTGCGAGGTGTATAGAAAATAGCTATTAATTTTTACAGGAAAATACTATTAAATACGATACAATTTTACACAAGATATTTATTTATTTATAGAATGGATATACTTAAACCTTGCTACAACACTTATAGGCAGTGTACCTAATCGTACAGTAGTGTAGTTTTTAGTAAGTCCGGTTCGTTCCACAGGGAATCTTTTTTAAACAAAGCTTAACGCTATATTAGTTTACTTTTATAAAAATACAAATATATATATAAGTAATATTATTATTATAAAGGGGGGTTTTTACCGTTTAATGACCGGTTTGTCGATTTTAAAACTTTAGTCGCAGTTAAAACCAAATGTAAAATATTAAAAATAAATACAAGACTTAAATTAAAGCGTAAAGTAAATAATGATAATGAAATTGCGAATAATAAAAGTGCGATAAAATAAACTTGCGATAATTAAAAAGTACGATAATTAAAAGTGCAATTAAATATAATAACAATAAATAAAAGTGCTATAATTAGAAGTGCAATTAAATATAAAATAAAGGAGATTAAATATGAAATAAAAGAATTATGCTTATTTAAACTTCCGTAATCATGATGTTTGACGTGTTGATTTTAGTTTTATGCCCATGGGTTAATTGTCCTTTGTCCTGGATTATTTAATATGTCCATCTGGTTTTTGTCCATAACAGTCCATCAGTCATAAATATAAAGTGCGAGTGTCCTCGTCAAATTATCCTTATACCCTAAGTTAAATATTCCAACTAATTGGGGACTTAAACTGTAACAAGATTTTAATACTTTGTTTAATAATTACACCAGGATGTCGACTGAGTGTAACCCAAGGTTTTAATATTTTGTTATCAATTATACCAAGTGTCCTTGTACATAATTTCACCCCTGTTTTAATTATTCTAGTGGCTATTAATCCATTCCCGTGTCCGGTTAAATGAACGATTATTCGTACATATAAATACCCCGCCCATCGTGTCCGATCGAGTGTATATGGTAACTTATAGGGACGCCCAATTGTAAATCTTTATATTAACATTAACAAACTATCATTTAGTTAAACAAATATAAAGCCCATTAATAGCCCATAGTCTAATTTCCACAAGTGTCGTTCTTTTGTCCAAACCCCAATTATGATACAAAGCCCAATTACCCAATTTTAGTAATTAGCCCAACATCATGATTACTTCGGATTAAATAAGCATAATAATAACTTA
Organism: Rutidosis leptorrhynchoides; assembly: GCF_046630445.1. NCBI lineage: Eukaryota > Viridiplantae > Streptophyta > Magnoliopsida > Asterales > Asteraceae > Rutidosis > Rutidosis leptorrhynchoides. The sequence continues at coordinate 164,028,737 of NC_092333.1, forward strand.
GCTACGAGACATTAAATTAAAAAGGTTGAACATAACTTACAATGATTAAAAATAGCGTAGCGTTACACGAACAGAATTTCGACTTACACCCTTACAACATTCGCTAACATACCTTTATTATTAAGATTAAAATTAAAATTAAAATTAAAATTAAAATTAAATTATATATATATATTACGTATATATTGAGAGAAGAAGGAAAAAAAGATGATTAAAAATGCTCAGAATTCGGTTGCTTTTATAGGGATTTTCAAAACTTGGGGCTCCGCGACTCGCGGCATTTTTGGCCTTCAAACTCCGCGAGTCGCGGAGTTTGAAATTACAGCTCACCCATTTTGGAGTCTCTCTTGCCGACGGTTTTTATTTATTTATATAATATATAAATAATTATAAGAATTATTTAAATATTATATTATATTTATGTGCATAGTTGCCTTGTAATTTTTAGTCCGTTGCGTCGAGCGTTGAGAGTTGACTCTGGTCCTGGTTCCGGTTTTTCGAACGTCCTTGCGTACAATTTAATATCTTGTACTTTGCGTTTTGAATCTTGTACTCTTGTAATTTCGAGACGTTTCTTATCAACAATTGGAACCTCTTTGATTGTCTTTTGTACTTTTGAGCTTTTTGGTCGTTTGTGTCTTCAATTCGTCGAATCTGTCTTTTGTCTTCACCTTTTATTATTTAAACGAATATTACTTGTAAATAGAACAATTGCAACTAAAAGCTTGTCTTTCTTGAGGAATAATGCTATGAAATATATGTTCGTTTTTAGCATTATCAAATGGCATTCAAAATAATCTGGTCTTGTCAAAACCAGATGGTATAGGCTGGATTAGGTTTGTCTGCAAGAGCATTTGGAGGTGGAGTAAGGGTTCCATCAATGTACCTTAATAGGTCATAACCTATGAGTGCAGAGAATAGTTTTCTTCTCCAAACTGAGAAATTGAGTTGAGTTAATTTTGTTGTCAAATGGGTTTGTGCCTGCAGGCAAGGTTGCAAAACTCGCGACTCGGAGAGAACTCGGCAGGAGATTTTTGAGGAGTTATCGGCGACTCGGGGAGAACTCGAGGGAGTAATCGGATGTTGACTTTTTAAATTTAAATATATATTTCAATATATATATATGTATAAATATAGAAATATTAGACTTTCAGTTGAGTATAACTTCAAACAATTACCTTTTATTTTGACTAATGTTGATTATTTTTAATATAAATATATATATTCTCATAATATATAAATAGTAGGGACTGTTATTATCATTTGACTAAAATTTCAAAAAGTGGATTACAAGTTTATTCTCATTATTAGAGTTTGGTAAAAGTTTAGGGGTAGTTATTGTCATTTGATAAAAGAAGAAAAGTTGAAATATTCAAGATATATAAACAACCTAACGTTATTAAATCTAAAAAAGTGTACCTGCTTCCTTTAATATGCTTCCTTCAATATACGGAGTACATTAATTTTTATCAATATTTACCAGATCTAAAAACGGTGACCAGGTAACCTTGTTTTCTTCTTCTTCTCTTCTTTTTCCTTTTTCTCTTCTCCATCTTTTCACGTTTCATGCAGGATATGTGTTTTTCGACGCCGTTGACCATCGTTTGACTGGCGTTGACCGATTAATTGAGCGAGTTTCCCACGATTTTTAGTTTGGAAATTTTTTCCAAGTTATCGCCGATAACTCGGCCGAGTCAGCCGTGTTTTGCAACCATGCCTGCATGTGAATGATTTTTGTTTGAGTGGCCATGAAAGTAGAGGTAAGAATGGATCTGGAAAAAATTGGCGAGTTTAAGCCTTTTGTGTTTCTGTTACCATATGAAGATTTGAATTGTATATATGGTTGATAAATAATACATTTAAATGGATACAATATTTATAAACAATATATATAACATAGTAACTAAACTATAGGAACTTAGATAAGCTAAAGGAAGACAAAGTATATCGCATAGTTTGTTATCCAACTATTTAACCATGTGATGATGAGGTACTAATAATACAATGTTCGATAAATTTGGAGGGAAATACCATTTGGATCGGGGGCCCTTGACCCCTACCATTTTCGAGACACTATCGAATTAGCTCTTATGGGCATGCAATCCCCACTCTCCAAACCCTCTAGTGAGGATAACTAAATAACATTTTCTTTCAAGTAAATCATTATTCACTAAACTGATTGTTAGGGTGTGTTTGATAGAATTAAATAATTAAGTGTTGAATTATTCATAATGAGAATGATTTAGAGGTTCCGAATGAAGTTGGTTATGAATAACAATAACATGTTTGATAATTATTTTGAATAGACGTAATGTTACCCTATTAACCTTTCGCAATAATAACAAAAATATATTTGTTTAATAAGTGTTCTTAATATAATTTTTACATGATAATACGTGAAATTTAGGTACATAATAGTTAAGAGAATGTTCAACTATGATGAATGCTAAACCATTTGGTTTCATATTAGAGGTTAGAAAGAAATGCGTAAGATACTAAATGGTTCAGCATTCATCGCTAAACCATTTAATTAAGAAGTAATCAAACGCACTCTTAAATGACGCTAAAATCACAAGCACAAGATACTAGAATTGTTAGTGCTACAGTACAACTTATGTGCTTGTGCGGTTGTGCCTATACATACTGCATGTGTGTAGATTTGTTAGTGCTACATCTGTAATTCATAAAGCGTAACGTGGGTGGGATGACTATCACTCTTGAGTTTCTTGAAAACAAAACTATCTTAGTCACAGGTGCTTCTGGATTTCTTGGCAAAAGTAAGGAACTTTTTTATATTCTTAATTAATAATACTAATTAGTAATTTTTTGCTCTGCCTTATCTAAAAATGATTGTAACTTTAATTGTGTTATAATATGAAGTTTCAACTCATCAAGACATGTGTCCACAAGATTATGATGTGGATGATCAATTTTGTGACAACACATATACATGTTGGTTACTTACATTATGGTCTTGCCATTTATCAAAGATAGTGCCATGTGTCAAAGATGCATAGTATTGTTGTACTATAAATATGCACTTGATGTAAGCTTACAAAACACACCTCTTGAATACAATTCCATAAAGTATTCACTTCTCTTTCTCTCTTTATGTGTTGTTTTAATAATAAGAAGTATTCTTAAAAATTAAGTAGAAGTTGTCATAAACAACAAGAATTACAATACGTTATCAGCACGAAAAGCTCCAAATATACAAGGTTAACTCAATTACAAGGTAGTAATCAAGGTATATTCATACATACTAATGTTTACTCTTAAATTTTATTTTATTTATTTTATTTGTACACACTAATATTTATTCTTAAATTTATTTAATTTCTTAATCTCCATATTCACATTAAATATATTTATAACAATCAATTTTTAATTAAATTCATTTAAAATACAACGGCTATCTAACGGTTGTTAACTAACGACGTTACAACGGGTATATTTTTAAATATAAATCAAACATCTCTGTTTTCCTCATTTTTCACAAACCATTCTCATCTTTATCAGATTATTATTTTCAAAAAGATTTTTACAAAGATGATTCACCCGGTTCTAATTTTCGCAATTGTATTGATAATAGTATCTATTATTCCTCTTGTTAATCTACCCCCAGATGACTTGTATTTTTTTCTCTGGGATTTATGCATTTATAATTCTACCATTACTCTGTACTTCTCTACTTATTGATATATTTGAATTGTAATTTACATTGTTTGTTTCAACTTTTGATAAGAGAAAATGTCAAATTTATCAAAGCTTGAATTTAATCTACTAGAAGCAACGGGAAAGAATTACATGCCATGGGTTATAGATGTAGAAATCAAGCTTGAATCAATGGGTATTTTAGAAACTATAAACGAAAACAACACTTGTTCTGAACAAGACAAAGCAACAACAAGTGCTTTTATTCGCAAACATATTGATAACATGTTAAAAAATGATTATCTTACTATTAAAGATCCAAGTGTTTTGTGGCAAAGAATCAAAAACAGATTCGACAATCAACAGGAAGTTTTACTTCCAACTGATATGGAAGAATGAAGAACTGTGAGATTTCAGGACTTTAAGAAAGTGAATGAATATAGTTCAGCTATGTTCAAGATATGTTCACAACTTCAATTGTGTGGACACGAAATTAATGATGCTGATATGTTGGAGAAAACTTTCTCCATAATGCATGCTTCGAACATGCTTTTGTAACAAAATTTAAGATTGCAAAAGTTCAAAACTTATTCTGAACTTCAAACTTATTTGTTAGTTGCAGAGCAGAATAATGAACTTTTGATGAAAAAGCAGCAATCCCGTCCTACTGGTGCACTAACATTTCCTAAAGCAAATGCTATAAACAATGATAAAAGGGGTAATGCACATGGACGAGGACGTGGGCAAGGTCGTGGTAATAATGGTCAATACCATCACAATGGCAATTACCATAACAATGGCAAAAACCATAACTATGGTCGGAGTCATCCGTATGGTAATAGTCGTGGTCGTGGTCGTAACCGTGGTCGTGGTCATGGATATGGTCAAAAAATAATAATACACGAAATTATAGACCACAACCACCAAATAAGCCCACCAAACAAGATGTTGAAGGAAACTCTTCAAGGAATCCTGAAGAACCTTGTTATAGATGTGGTAGTGTTAGCCATTGGGCTAGAACATGTAGAACACCTGAACATCTTGTTGAACTCTATAAAAAATCCTTGAAAGATAATGAAAAGGAAGTGAATCATGTGGATAACCTTGATTTGGTCAAGGCCGAACCAACTTCAGAGTTCTTCGATGGCTTAGATTTCTAAATGCTTATCTTATGTGTCTCTCATGAATAAATAGTATTAGATCACTGATCTATGCTATATTTATATTTACTAAGTGTCTTTGTCATGTACTTCTCTTTGTAACATGTTTGTGTGTGATATGTTTAAATATTTATGTACTTATTATTATCTAATTTCAATGTTTTGAAGATCAATATGAATCATGCTGGAGTACAACATCAATCAAATGGTGGAGATATTTGTATTGCAGATAGTGGTACTACACACACTATACTCAAATCTAAGAAATATTTCATTGATTTGAAACCAACAGAAGGAACTATACATATAATATCAGGTCCTGCAGACTTGATAAAAGGAAAAGGAAAGGCAAAATTCATATTACCAAATGGTACAAATTTTCTGATAAATAATGCCTAATTTCCCCATAGTCAAAGAGAAATTTTTCAATTTTCTCTGATATATACCATAATAGATATGATTATCAGTCAGTGACAACAAAAAATGAAAAGTATTTGAGTATCACAGACAAGAATTGTGTAGTTGAAAAACTACCTAGACTTGATTCTGGATTACATTATACACATATAAATGTACCTGAAGTACATATGAATGAAAAATATTGTGATCCTAAATTATTGAAATTGTGGCATGAGAGACTAGGCCACCCAGGATCAACAATGATGAAAAGGATAATTGAAAATACACATGGACATCCATTGAGGGACCAGAAGCTCCCTTCTGATGCAAATGTCTCATGTACATCATGCTCTCTTGGAAAATTGATAACAAGACCATCACCTCTTAAGATTGATAAAGAATCACCAATATTTCTTGAAAGAATTCAAGGTGATATATGTGGACCGATTCATCCACCATGTGGACCATTTAGATATTTCATGGTCCTAATAGACGCATCTAGTAGATGGTCTCATGTTTATCTATTATCAAGTTGAAATATGGCATTTGCAAAGTTTCTTGCCCAAATTATCAAATTGAGAGCACATTTTCCTGATTACACCATTAAAGGAGTGAGACGTGATAATGCTGGTGAATTTACATCTCAAGCATTTAATGAATATTGTATGTCTATAGGGATTGTTGTTGAACATCCTGTTGCTCATGTCCATACACAAAATGGTTTAGCTGAATCATTAATTAAACGCTTGCAACTAATAGCTAGACCATTAATAATGAGAATAAAACTCCCAGTGACTATATGGGGTCATGCAATTTTGCATGCTGCATCATTGATTCGCATTAGACCAAGTGCAAGTCATACATATTCTCCCTTGCAACTTGCTTTTGGCCAGGAGCCAAACATTTCCCATCTTAGGACATTTGGTTGTGCGGTTTATGTTCCTATCTCACCACCACAACGCACAAAAATAGGTCCTCAAAGAAGGATGGGAATATATGTTGGATATGACACACCTTCTATTTTAAGATATATTGAACCTATGACGGGTGATGTCTTTACAGCACGTTTTGCTGATTGTCACTTTGATGAAACATCATTCCCTACATTAGAGGGAGAAATGAAAAATCAAGAAAAGATTTTTTCATGGTGTGAACCTCAATTGAGGTATCTTGATCCTCGCATAAAACAACGTGAGACAGAAGTTCAAAAAATAATGCATATGCAAGAACTTGCGAATCAATTACCTGATACATTTACAGATACAAAAAGAGTGACTAAATCATATATACCAGCAGTAAATGCTCCGACTAGAATTGAAATTCCAAAATCTAGCAACAAAGTTACTCAAGAATCTTTGCCACGTCTAAAACGTGGGAGACCAGTTGGGTCCAAAGATAAAAATCCTCGAAAAAGAAAATCAGCTGATAATGAGGTGAAAGAAAGTATTCCAGAAGAAACACAACTCAAAACTCCTCTAGAAGAGGAAATTGATGACGTCAATACAGAAGTTGCAATCAATTATGCACATTCAAAAATATTATGGAACTGAAACGATATAAAAAATATCGATGAGAACTTTGCATATAATATTGCATATGACATCATGAATGATGATGATGATGATCCGGAACCAAAATCTATCATTGAATGTCAAAATAGACATGATTGGGCCCAATGAAAAGATGCAATACGAGTTGAACTAGAATTACTCGATAAAAGAAAAGTTTTCGGATCTATTGTTCTCACACCTGAAGATGTGAAACCTGTGAGATACAGGTGGATTTTTGTTCGAAAAAGAAATGAGAAAAATGAAGTTACAAGATATAAATCTAGAATTGTAGCTCAAGGTTTCTCTCAAAGACAAGGAATCAATTATGAGGAAACTTATTCTCCTGTTATGAATGCAATTACTTTTAGATATTTAATCAGTCTGGCAGTTTCTAAGAATTTAGAAATGCGTCTAATGGATGTTGTTACTGCTTATCTATATGGATCACTCGATAGTGATATATATATATATATATATATATATATATATATATATATATATATATATATATATATATATATATATATATATATATATATATATATATATATATATATATATATATATATATATATATATATATATATATATATATATATATATATATGAAGATCTCTAAAGGATTTAAGGTACCTGAAGCATGTAGTACAAAATCCAAAGAAATGTACTCAATTAAATTACAAAGATTATTATATGGATTGAAACAATCGGGACGTATGTGGTATAATCGATTAAGTGATTACTTAATAAGCAAAGGGTATACTAATAATCTAATTTGCCCATGTGTTTTCATTAAGAAAACAACTTCTGGATATGTGATCATAGCTGTTTATGTTGATGATCTTAACATCATAGGGATAAATAAAGAGATCGATGAAGCTATTCAACTTTTAAAGAATGAATTTGAAATGAAAGATCTCGGAAAAACCAAGTATTGTCTTAGTTTGCAGATTGAGCATATGCCTAATGGTTTACTTGTACATCAAACAACTTATACTGAAAAGATTCTGAAACGTTTTAATATGGATAAGGCAAAATCTTTAAGCACCCCTATGGTTGTTAGGTCACTCAATGTTGAAAATGATCCATTTGGTCCTCGTGAAGAAAATGAAGATGTTCTTGGTCAAGAAGTTCCATATCTTAGTGCCATTGGAGCTCTTATGTATATTACTAATTGTACGAGACCAGACATTTCCTTTGCAGAAAATTTATTAGCAAGATTCAGCTTAGCTCCAACTAAAAGGCATTGGAATGGGATTAAACACATTTTTCGATAACTTCGAGGAACTACTGATTTAGGATTATTTAATTCTAACGATTCAAAACAAGATTTGGTTGGTTATGTAGATGCAGGTTACTTGTCTGATCCACATAATGTTAAATCTCAAACTGGATATACGTTCCTAAATGGAGGTACTGCAATTTCATGGCGTTCTAAAAAACAAACACTTGTTGCAACATCCTCAAATCATGCTGAAGTTATTGCATTACATGAAGCAACTTGAGAATGTTTTTGGTTGAGATCAATGACACAATTCATTACTGATTCATGTGGACTAAAATATCAGAAAAGCCCAACCCTAATCCATGAAGACAATGCAGCTTGTGTCGCACAAATGAAGGAATGGTATATCAAAAGTGACAGAACAAAACATATACCTCCAAGATTCTTTGTATATACTTAAAATCTCATTAAGAAGAACCAGATTGAAATGAGATATGTTCAATCTAGCAACAACTCTGTGGATCTTTTCACCAAAGCACTACCGACTACTATTTTTAGAAAACATGTTCACAGTATTGGTATGAGGCATGTTCAAAAGATGTAAGGACTCAAGAATGTCTACTTGAGGGGGAGTCAACTCTATGCTGCACTCTTTTTTCCCTTAGCTAAAGTATTTTCCCACTAGGTTTCCTTTATGTAACACCCCATTTTTCCTTTGGCATGATGCTTTGGTCAACGTACGAAGTCCAAAGGTGCGTATTCGATCTTTATTGTGTTTGAATTTATCTACGTTTGTTTAATCTAGTCATAAAATGAAAAAGAGCTTGAAAACCAAAATTTACGGCCGTAATTTATGGCCTTACGGCCGCAACATTTGAACAGGGAGACATGTTTCTGAAAACAGCCAAAGTTATGGCCGCAATATTGGGGATTACGGTCATAATTTTGTGGATTACGGCCGCAATATTGGTGCTGGCAGGTTACGAATTTAACCTTAAATTTGGGATTTTTAAGGGGCTAAATGGTCTTTTCACATTGTGGACGGTTTTATGGCCACAAAATCAGATCTAAAACCATTCCAACTCATTCTTATCTCTTTTTAAACCCTCCTAAACATAGAGAGAGAAAGGTTAAACTAGGGAGAGAGTTTAGATTTGGAGAAGAAGAAGTTTAATCGGTCACTCGAAGCTTGAATCTTGCTACATCCACTTCTTAGCTATCTTTTGGTGTTGTAATAAGCTTTAATTTCATGCCTTAGTGTTCAATTTGTTTTTTGTCTAGGGTTTTGATTCTTGGTTAAGTGTAAGACCCATTTGTAGGTTAAATGGGTGTTATTGGGTAAGATTATTGTATAGAGACCCAAAGAATGATAATCTTGGGTTTATTGTTGCTAGTTGGTAGGGTATGAACTTAACCATGGTAATCTTGATGTAAATCACTAGCTCACTTGTATTGTTAGTGAAAGATTTGTTATTGGGGTTCATGGTTGACTTGAAATGGGTCAAATATGTAAGTTTGACCTAGTGGGTTAAATTGGGTATGAAAATACCCTATCTTTGTGTTAGTTGGTGTTATTGGACTTTAATCACTAGCATGTAGTGATTAGTTGTGGACTTTGACCTTGTTGGGTGATTCTAGTGTAAATGGGTCATAAATGCCCTTTTGGGTCATAAATGCACTAGTGAGGTTAATTAGTAAATAGTCAAACTTGTTATGTGTATTAATTGGGCATTAATTGTATTAGGTGACTTGCTTTGAAGGTTGCGAGTTGTTGTTGGAAATCTCACCAAGGCGAAAAGATGAGTGGAATATTTATGTATGTATGTATGTATATGATTTATTTGCCCATATTAATTGTGCACATAGCCGTTTTGTGCACATGGTTGTGAGTAATAGCCGTTATTAAGTGATATCATAGCCGTTTTGGAACACTTTGGGGTAATACCATAGCCGTTTTGGGATACCTCGGGGTTAGCATACCATAGCCATTTTGGGCGCTAACCGAATAGCCGGTTCTTACTCAGACGTGATCAAGTGATGCCATAACCGTTTTGGAACAATTGGGAGTGATGCCATATTTAATGACCTGTCCTAATCCATCTGGACGAATACATTACATTTAGTTACATCGCGAGGTACTTGACCTCTATATGATACATTTACAAACATTGCATTCGTTTTTAAAAGACAAACTTTCATTACATCGAAAGTTGACAGGCATGCATACCATTTCAGAAAATATTCAATCTATAATTGACTTAATAATAATCTTGATGAACTCAACGACTCGAATGCAACGTCTTTTGAAATATGTCATGAATGAATCCAAGTAATATCTCTAAAATGAGCAAATGCACAGCGGAAGATTTCTTTAATACCTAAGAATAAACATGCTTTCAAGTTTCAACCAAAAGGTTGGTGAGTTCATTAGTTTATCATAATCAATCATTTCCATAATTTTAATAGACCATAAGATTTCATTTATTCAATAATCATACACTCGCAAGTGTTTAAAATTCATTCATATGGATTGAACACCTGGTAACCGACCTTAACAGGATGCATATAGAATAACCCCATCATTCCGGGACTCTCATCGGACATGATAAATCGAAGTACTAAAGCATCCGTAACTCGGATGAGGCTTGTTGCGCCAAATAGATCTATCTTTAGGATTCGCGTCAATTGGTGGCAATTATCATAAACACCAATTCATAGGCTACCAAGCTAAAAATGGGCATATTCAGTTCGATAATTCAACCATAGAATATAGTTTCAGTCACTTGTGTCTATTTCATAAAGCATTTATAAAAGCAGCGCATGTATTCTCAGTCCCAAAAATATATATTGCAAAAACATTTAAAAAGAGAGCAAATGAAACTCACAATACAATATTTTGTAGTAAAAATATTCATACGACGATACTGAACAATGCAAGGTTGGCCTCGGATTCACGAACCTATATTAATCACATATATTAAAACATATAATCGTAATTGAACAATTTTCATATTTTATATCTTAAATTATATTATATTATATATATATATATATATATATATATATATATATATATATATATATATATATATATATATATATATATATATATATATATATATAATTTGTGTATATATTCGAAATGATTAATACTTATATAGTTGTATTAATATATATATCTGATTAGTATTTTATATAAAAAAATACCTAACTTGTTATATATGAATATTTATATGAAAATTGTTAATATGATTAATATATACTTATATGTAATATTACTTATAAGTATATTTTTATATACATAATATTAATATTAGTAAAAAATTTGTATTTGATTATAATGATAATATTAATAATAACAATACTGATAATAATAATAATTATAGAAATTTTACTGTTATTAATAGTTAGGATAATAATTTTAATAGTATAATAATAATGATAGTCTTACTATTAATAATAATACGTATAATAATCTAACAACATTAATAATAATGATAATAATGATAAGAATACTTAATGATAATTCTGATAATTATAAAATGACATTAATACTAATACTTATGAAAATGATAATAAATTGTATTATTTTTAATAATAATAATACTAACACTAGTAATACTTATAATAATAATATTAGTTATAATACTTATAACAATGATATTAATAATAATGATAATAATAATAATAATAATAATAATAATAATAATAATAATAATACTTGTAATAATAACAATTATTAATAATATTAGTAACATAACAATAATAATCATAATAATAATAAAAATGATAGTATTAATAATAATAAAAATAATAAAGAGGCTACCTTAAATATTTTCCAAAAAAAATGGCCACAACCGGACTTGAACCCATGACCTCCCGCTTAACCGTAACACATCAAACCATTGAACCGTTCCTGACTTTCTATTATTTTACAAAACCCATTTATATTTGTTTCGTTCGTTTCTGTTTTATTCCTATCTTCATCATCAAGAACCCACATCGACTAAAACTTTAATCGATCATAAAAATAATTTAAATGTTATCTTTAAAATCCTAACTGAAACAGAAATCAATTTGGCTATGATTGAAATTAATTAAAATGAAAAAATAAAAATAAAAGAAGAAGAAGCTATAACAGCTCATTCATGAACACGAAGAACCTTGAATCACTTTTCGAATTCTAGGTTGTTTTAGGCAAAATTTATAACATGAATTATACTCCAAAAGTTTATTATAAACTTTCTGAACCCTTAATTGTTCCTAAAACATCAAACTGAATTCAAATTTCTTTAAGAACAAAATATTTGACTTTTTGATCCTAAACTTTGACCTCAAAATTCGTAGTTGATAAAAAGAATTGGAATGAGAAATTTTGCAGAAAGATCATTTAAAATATTCCTAACAAAACTGTGTTTACACATTTTAAAGTTAATTTAAAAATCGAGCTTTTTCGAAATCAAACTAAGAACAGAGTTACGGCTCCAGTTCTTTAGTTTTTTTTTTTTTTTTAAATTCAAATATTTAATTGCCATTGTAAATGATAACTGAATATGGAGAAGTTGAGTAATTCCTTTAACACTTGTGTGGATTGATTAATATATAAAAAAAATTTCAGTCGACAAGGATTAACATGTAATATTCGATCAGACAAGTAAAAGAAAACAAAAAAAATATAAAAATAAATAAAGTGATGATCACGATGGGTAACGTAATTTGGATGCATCTGATTTTGATTTCGAATCTTATAACAGAATTGGAGACAAGAGAATAAAGGTTGAAAGGGATTTGCAATTTGATTCGATTCCAATTTCATATATATATTTGATATATTATTTTATATAAATATTATTCATAATTAATAATTATAATTATATTAATAATAATTAAAATACTAATAATAATAATAATAATATTAATAAGAATAAATGAGTAATAATAATATTAATAACAACGATACTGATTTTAATAAGTTTCATAATAATTGATGATAATTATAACAAAAATGATAATAATAATAATATTATCAGTGATAATAATAATAATTTGTATTATTTTCTAACTATAATAATAATAATGGTTTTAAAATAATAACCTTAGAAATAATAGTGATAATAATATCAATGATATTACTAATACTTGTACATTTCAACTTTTACATATATATGTATATATATTTTAAAAAAATATTAATATCAATAATACAAATATTAATATTATCATTTACAATGAAAGTATTGTTAATAATATTAATATAATAATTATATTCAAACTTGTAATTAAATTTAATTATCAATATTATATGATAACATATATTAATTATTTATTATTATTATTTATATCTTATATATATATATATATATATATATATATATATATATATATATATACAATATCCTTTATTTATATATTCATTTTAATATTAATTGAATTATTCTATTTATTATTTTTTTCATTTTTTTAATTGTACTTTATTACTTCACAATATTATATATACACTTATATTTATTTATATGTATAAATATATTTACATATTTATTTACACACAATTGTTCGTGAATCTTCGAAAATAGTCAAAGGTTAACTGAATTCATCTAAACAGTTCCAAAAATTTTAAGACTCAATATTACAGACTTTGCTTATCGTGTCGAGATCATATAAAGATCAAGTTTAAATTTGGTCGGAAATTTCCGGGTCGTCACAGTACCTACCCGTTAAAGAAATTTCATCCCGAAATTTGATTGGAATCATCATGGCTGACAATAAGTATGTTTTCATAACTCATATGAGTTGGAACTTAGAGTTTTGTCATCATTGAGTAATATAGGTAAAACAATTCGATTACGCGAAGAGTATAAGTGAAGCTATCGCAAAAGAGTGAAATGAGTAAAATAAGATTCGTCTTGACTTTAAGTAAAGCGATTAAGACATCTCGGATTCGTAGGTTAATTCTTTGAATTTTGAATGATCATGACTAACATTCCAAGAAAGTAATGGTAATAACACGATCTGATTTTTTAAATTACCAGAAATCACGGAAAGATAGAAATATCAAGAAAATATGTTCTTGATTTGTTTAGAGATTAAGTAAAATGTAAGAGTCGTGTAACATGGCACATGATGATGATGTGATCTGTGAATCATCATGTTCCATTAGAAACTCAGCATGACTTACTGTAATATAATCATGTTGATCAAGTATCATTATATTATATTAACTAATGCTTCAGTTCCCAACACTACTTCAATAACATTCATAATTTAAACTCGAAGGTTTACAGAATATAGAAACTAAATAGTTTCTTTTATGATGTATACAGATAACACGAAGAGATAAATGATTTCAGATAAGAATAATTATGAAAATATCTTTAGAAATATCGAAGATATTTATAATGAAAGATACAATGATATCTTAGAATTTCTAATATCGAAGGATAATGTAGAATATTTGTCCGTAACGGTTTAGAGTCAGGAGCAAGGTATTCGTTAATGAATTCAGCAGATAGTGAATCATTTGGATTCGTTGAAGGTAGGTTTAGTCCTTGTGATTTGTTCAGGGTTTCCTTCATGGTTTCGCAAAATTCACTTTTCGGTACTAAATTTTCTATTGAGCGTTTCTAACACTCCATTCTTTATCATCATACTTTTGACTGTTAAAGTCATCAACAGTTTTTGCTGCTTTATTAGCTTTCTCAAAATTCAAAGAACTAATTCGTAGACTAGAGTGCTGTTCAGAATTTCAGAATGGGAGATCATAATTCTAAGAGATAAATGTTATATGTATACATATAACTATTGATGCAGAAACGCTGCGAGATTCAAAATACTGATTGCTGATTTCCCGGTACTTGGTATGGCAATTCTCATTACAAGATACGGATGAGTATATGATAGGGTTATAATAATGTTACTCCGGATGAAAAGTCAAAATTGTCTTGATGGAGCTGTGACAAAATTTGCTACTTCGAAAAGGAATTGCAAAGTTATTTTGGGTAATAAGAACGCTAAAGGAATTAGCACAACTACGTGTTAAACGTTTACTCAGTTTTTGAGAGTTTTTCAGGTGCATAACTATATGCATAAATCTTCCCTTCCATAGTTGAAGTGCGGTTGGTTCATCTTCTCGATTGAGGTGTTTTCAAGAATCATGAAAGGTTTGAACGCAGATTGTAATCGTTAAGATACAAATGAGGTTTAGGATGAAATCAAGTGGCAAACTTGAAGAAATGTTTAGTTTCATATGTTATAATCAATATTTTAATTCATTTTAATTGTCCATTGTTAATAGTCCACAGTTAGTAGTCCACAGTTAGTAGTTCAACAATTCATACATAGTTTAATATATAATATTCGAATTAATTAATACATGTCATGACCCATTGTATACAAGTCTCAGACTCGATCACAACTCAAAGTATATATATTATTTGAGAATCAACCTCAACCCTGTATAGCTAACTCGAGCATTACCACATATAGAGTGTCTATGGTTATTCCAAATAATATATATAGATGAAGTCGATATGATATGTCAAAACATTGTATATGTGTCCTGACGATATTTAAATTGCGTAAAATAAATGACAGAAATTAAATGATGATAAATAAAATTGCGATAAATAAATTGTGATAATTAAATTGCGATAATTAAAATGTAACAGGGAATTAGGAACAGTTAGCTGGAATAGTTAGCTTGAATTCTTAACAGAATTTCTCATAGTTAAATTTGTTTGTTTCTAACAAATTTTATTTTGTCAAATGTTTTCTTCATTATGCCACTTGTTGGATTCTGATTGGTCAAAATCCAAATATGAAATTGAATGAAAATGGTTATTCTGTAGTGAACGAATACATATATCTGAGGATGTAAGTAGGATAGTAATTGACTGTCGAATCAGGTTTGAAGATTGTACAGTGTAACTTATTAATGTGAAATCTAAATATTCCTCGAGTATTACCTACCCGTTAAAATATTTTCACCATTAACAGTTTGTACAAAAGAATTTTTAATTACGATCTTTATGAAAACATATATACATATATATTTTCTTCATATGTAATCATGGATTTAATGAATTAATATGATATTAATCTCATTTGCTTTTCGGTTTGAGCTAGGATGAATAATCTCTAAGACTTTAGAGATTACATAATCGTCATGTTCAGTGAAGATAAATGATATAGAACGATTATGTAGAACAAAGATGATCGATGTAGAACAGGTATGTAGAATACATAATCTCTAAGACTTTAGAGATTACATAATCGTCGACTAATAATTCTCCAATGAAGTTATAAATAAATACTTCATCAGTTATTGTTATTGATACTCCTTGGTATATATGGTGCGTACGACGTTGATGTTCATGGGGCATTTTGTGATGTTGAATCATGGGATGTGGATGTTGTGGATAATGGTACTGGTTATGCTTCTGGTGCTGCTGATACTCGTAGGTATTGCACATATTCTCTAGAGTCACTACTCGAGCGCGATGCTCGTTGACTTCTTCTATTATTTCGGAATGATTGTCGATCGGAACGAGTGGATGAATGAAATCTAGAATTGTAGATATTACGTAATCGTTACGAGCTATTCTGGAAATGAGGGTGAAAATGGTGTTTCGGATAGGTTCGCAGTAAGTGCTTCAGGTTCTTCACCAAGAGGTGAATTCGGTTGGTGGAAGGGTTCGCCATCTTCGCATTTCTAATGATTAAGTAGACTACGAACCCATCCCCAATTCATCTATAATAGATGATGGCTAATTGGTTGATTCATTCCGGTCACACTGCTTTCGGAGCTTAGGTGAACATCCATGTCTGAATAGCTGTCGGATTCCGGAGAACTTGAACTAGTGGCGAGTTCCATTTCGTACGATTGAGTAAAGAGTTTTTTGATATGAAATGATTTCCGGCTATTGGATGGTATTCTAATTACATAAAATATCTATATATATAGAACAAAAGATTTCATAGATTACGGAGGAATTTACGGAATATGTCAGGCAAAGTTTACAGTAACAGATACGCTAAGATATGAATTTTTGTATGTACACAATTCATGCGATTCAGGCAGTAAGATATGTCTAGATTAAGAATGATAAGCAAGTGATTCCCTAAGAATGATAAGCAGGTAATTTTCGACACGAGATGATAAGCAAAACTTTTAACATGCAGACACGGTCGAAGTCCAGGTTCACTAATGCATCCTAACAACTACCTGTTAGACACACTAATGAAAGACCTAGTTCGCTAAGACCATCGCTTTGATACCAACTTTAATGACCCGTCCTAATCCATCTGGACGAATACATTACATTTGGTTACATCGCGAGGTACTTGACCACTGTATGATACATTTACAAACATTGCATTCGTTTTTAAAAGACAAACTTTCATTACATCGAAATTTGATAGGCATGCATACCATTTCAGAATATATTCAATCTATAATTGACTTAATAATAATCTTGATGAACTCAACGACTCGAATGCAACATCTTTTGAAATATGTCATGAATGACTCCAAGTAATATCTCTAAAATGAGCAAATGCACAGCGGAAGATTTATTTAATACTTGAGAATAAACATGCTTTCAAGTGTCAACCAAAAGGTTGGTGAGTTCATTAGTTTATCGTAATCAATAATTTTCATAATTTTAATAGACCACAAGATTTGATTTATTCAATAATCATACACTCGCAAGTGTTTAAAATTCATTCATATGGATTGAACACCTGGTAACTGACCTTAACAGGATGCATATAGAATATCCCCATCATTCTGGGACTCTCATCGGACATGATAAATCGAAGTACTAAAGCATCCGTAACTCGGATGAGGCTTGTTGGGCCAAATAGATCTATCTTTAGGATTCGCGTCAATTGGTGGCAATTACCATAAACACCAATTTTTAGGCTACCAAGCTAAAAGGGGCACATTCGGTTCGATAATTCAACCATAAAATGCAGTTTCAATCACTTGTGTCTATTTCGTAAAACATTTATAAAAGCAGCGCATGTATTCTCAGTCCCAAAAATATATATTGCAAAAGCATTTAAAAAGGGAGCAAATGAAACTCACAATACAATATTTTGTAGTAAAAATATTCATACGACGATACTGAACAATGCAAGGTTGGCCTCGGATTCACGAACCTATATTAATCATATATAAATTAAAACATATAATCGTAATTGAACAATTTTCATATTTTATATCTTAAATTATATATTATATATATATATATATATATATATATATATATATATATATATATATATATATATATATATTTAATTTGTGTATATATTCAAAATGATTAATACTTATATAGTTGTATTAATATATATATATCTGATTAGTATTTTATATAAAAAAAATACCTAACTTGTTATATATGAATATTTATATGAAAATTGTTAATATGATTAATATATACTTATATGTAATATTACTTATAAGTATATTTTTATATACAAAATATTAATATTAGTAAAAATTTGTATTTGATTATAATGATAATATTAATAATAACAATACTAATAATAATAATAATTATAGAAATTTTATTGTTATTAATAGTTAGGATAATAATATAATAATAATGATAGTCTTACTATTAATAATAATACTTCTAATAATCTAACAACATTAATAATAATGATAATAATGATAAGAATACATAATGATAATTCTAATAATTATAAAATGATATTAATAATAATACTTATGAAAATGATAATAAATTGTATTATTTTTAATAATAATACTAACACTAGTAATACTTATAATAATAATATTAGTTATAATACTTGTAACAATGATATTAATAATAATAATAATAATAATAATAATAATAATAATAATAATAATAATAATAATAATAATAATAATAATAATAATACTTGTAATAATAACAATTATTAATAATATTAGTAACATAACAATAATAATCATAATAATAATAAAAATGATAATATTAATAATAATAAAAATAATAAAGAGGCTACCTTAAATATTTTCCAAAAACAATGGCCACAACCAGACTCGAACCCATGACCTCCCGCTTAACCGTAACACATCAAACCATTGACCCATTCCTGACTTTCTGTTATTTTACAAAACCCATTTATATTTATTTCGTTCGTTTCTGTTTTATTCCTATTTTCATCATCAAGAACCCACATCGACCAAAACTATAATCGATCATAAAAATAATTTAAATGTTATCTTTAAAATCCTAACTGAAACAGAAATCAATTTGGATATGATTGAAATTAATTAAAACGAAAAAAATAAAAATAAAAAAAGAAGAAGCTATAACAGCTCGTTCATGAACACGAAGAACCTTGAATCACTTTTCGAATTCTAGGTTGTTTTAGGCAAAATTTATAACATGAATTATACTCCAAAAGTTTATTATAAACTTTATGAACCCTTAATTGCTCCTAAAACATCAAACTGAATTCAAATTTCTTCAAGAACAAAATATTTGACTTTTTGATCCTAAACTTTGACCTCAAAATTCGTAGTTGATAAAAAGAATTGGAATGAGAAATTTTGCAGAAAGATCATTTAAAATATTCCTAACAAAACTGTGTTTACACATTTTGAAGTTAGATTAAAAATCGAGCTTTTTGGAAATCAAACTAAGAACAGAGTTTATGGCTCCAGTTCTTTAGGGTTTTTTTTTTAAATTCAAATATTTAATTGCTGTTGTAAATGATAACTGAATATGGAGAAGTTGAGTAATTCCTTTAACACTTGTGTGGATTGATTAATATATAAAAAATATTTCAGTCGACAAGGATTAACAGGTAATATTCGATCAGTAACGTAATTTGGATGGGTAACGTAATTTGGATGGGTAATATTCGACAAGGATTGATTAAATAAAGTGATGATCACGATGGGTAACGTAATTTGGATGCATCTGATTTTGATTTCGAATCTTATAACAGAATTGGAGACAAGAGAATAAAGGTTGAAAGGGATTTGCAATTTGATTCGATTCCAATTTCATATATATATATATATATATATATATATATATATATATATATATATATATATATATATATATATATATATATATATATATATATGATTTTATATAAATATTATTCATAATTAATAATTATAATTATATTAATAATAATTAAAATAATTAAAATACTAATAATAATAATATTAATAAGAATAAATGAGTAATAATAATATTAATAACAATGATACTGATTTTAATAAGTTTCATAATAATTGATGATAATGATAACAAAAAGGATAATAATAATATTATTAGTGATAATAATAATAATTTGTATTATTTTCTAACTATAATAATAATAATGGTTTTAAAATAATAACATTAGAAATAATAGTGATAATAATATCAATATTATTACTAATACTTGTACATTTCAACTTTTACATATATTGTGACGACCCGAAAATTTCCGACCAAAATTTAAACTTAATCTTTATATGATAACATTATTCCGACATAATAAGCGATAAATTTTGACAAGTTTTAAAACTTTTGAAATAAGTTTCATACAAACAATTGACCAACCATTTGTTCGACGATTCGCGAACATCATAACTTGTATTAAATATATACTTATGTATATATATGGATATATGGATTATATCTAACTTGAATATATGATAGTTAAATATCTCATTAAGTATATTAATAATGAGTTTTATATATAAATTGAAACTACTAACTTAAGGGTTTCGAAAACAATATATATATTTAACATTTAACGACGTAATAACCCTTATGTTAAAATGAATATATATGTATTGTATTAAGATGTATTAATACACTTTTGAAAGATTTAAATACATATATTAACATACTTATACTCAACAAAGATATCTATACTCATATTCTCATTCAATTTCATCAAGAATCCTACTCGTATTTATACAGTATTTATACGCAGCTTCTAGAAGTACTTACAATTGGTATATACCAATAGAAATTTTCAATAATGAAATAATATGTCATGCGTGACCTAATGGGTTTTAACTTATACTAGATATTTTTTACAAAATGACAAATTACAACTAGTATATAAAGACACCATATTTGATCAAATTTTTACCATTTCATTTTCTAATTTTTACTTCATGTTTATTTACACACACATACTCTCTCTAGTTCTAGTATCCCTTTCTTTGTTTTTCATCTATTTCTAGCAAGTTCAAGCTTCAAAATCAAGGTATTAACCTTGCCTAAATTCTTGTTCAATTCATATGTTTATAGCTATCTATATAAAAAGTTTATAAACTAGAACATAGTTTAGTTGATTCTAAACTTATTTGAAAAACTAATCTAATCTTTCTAAATTAAGTCTAATAACACTTATTTATATGTATTATAATGTTATATTAAGTTAATATAAGAACTTATAACTTGTACATATGAAGAACACCTTGAAACTTAACATATATCGTTTAATCTCCATTCGGTAAAAAGCTGGCTATTTTGGGTTGGGAATTAAAAACCTATCTTAGACTTTCAGTTCGAGGCTAAGACTTTGAAAATATGTTAATATATGTTAATAAGACTTCCAGTATTTTTTTTCATGATTTTATACAAAGTGAAAGTATTTTATCAAAAATCATATATTGGGTGGGTGCCGGGATTCTTCCAAATCTGTCCATCGGCACAAAAAGAGGGTAAAACTCTGAATATTAATACATGGGGGCTGAAATTTTCGAATTTTTTTTGAAAAATTAATTTCTTAAGGAATCCATAGCAATTTGAATCACTTTAAACGGAGTTGTAATGAATATTTGGCGAGCAAAACAAAATCTGCTAAAATTAACGTTGTATGGACGAAATTTATATTGTAAAAACTATATTAACCATATCCTTGCTAACTTTTTCTATATCCTATATATATATTTGGACATGTTATCATTAGTATAATAAAATATTATAATCTTAGTTAATTATGAGATTGTATATATATATAATAATCTTGGTACATTCCATGACAATAAGTATACAATACGTTTTGATAAATCCTAAGACAATAAGTATACAATACGTTTTGATAAATTGTAAGACAATACGTATACAATAAGTCTCTGGGTTGATGCAAAGACAATACGTATACAATATGTCGTGGGGTAATTCTAAGATTATATATATACCGATTATTGGACTATTGGACATTTCAGACTATTTTGGACTACTAACAAAGGACTACTAACATAAAAATGTTAAAAATTTATATATAAGTATTCTATGAACTTGTTTTATTTTATTCACATGTATTATTATCTGAATCGTTATTATTGTTATAGGTTCGTGAATCCAAGGACGTCGGCTATATTTTAATAAGTTGAAAACTTGTTGAAACTATACTTTTACGACAGTGAGTATATAGTCCCATTTTTAAACTCTAAAAATATTTTGGGATGAGAATACATGCATGTTATGTTTTACGCCATGGACACAAGTACATAAAATATATTCTACGTTGAGTTGTACCACCTTGCATATCTTCCCTAATAGCTTGGTAACTAATATTTACATGTTGTAAGAGCATGTAAGCGCGAATCCTATTGATAGATCTATCGGGTTTGACAACCCCAACCAGGCTAGTCGCTCTAGTATCGTAAACGGTTGCATAGTACTTCATTTTTACTACACTTGGTACAGTGTAGGGAGATTTCATAATAAAGGGAATATGCCACATTAATGGTTAAGTATGGTTACCGAAGTGCTCAACAACTTATAGAATACTTTTATACACTTGCGAGCAAGGTTGAAAAAGACGCGACACGGGGCTGAAACGATAGTGACCTCAAAACATCGCAATGGAAAAAACGGGGCCGAGACGGGGTCGAAACGGATGTTGACTAATGTTGACTTTTATATATATAAATATATATTTACACATATTTTAGAGCTAAGAAACCTTCGTTGACAAGTTTGTACCTATAATTGTTTTAGCATTAATATAATACAAAATGGAATACTAAACTAAGTCAATTTTGATTAATTTGACCGACTTATGACCGATTTTAACAGATTTTCTGACTTTTGACCGGCGTTGACCCAATTTTTCCTGCATTTGACCTAACTTTTGACCGTTGACCGGCTTATAAGAAAACGGGACGGGGTTGAAATGGTTTAGTCACCAAAATGCCGCATCGGGCGTCCCAACGGATGCAACGGACGCCATTTACAACAGTGCTTGCGAGTGTACATATATTTATAACTATGAAATCTTGTGGTCTATATTTATATCAATGCTAAACCTATATATATCACCAACCTTTCTGTTGACTGTTTAAGCATGTTTATTCCCAGGTCCTTAAGAAAGTCTTCCGCTGTTGCATTATCTGAGCAAGCTGTGCATGGAGTCTCATGCTTTAATTTAAATGAAATGTTGCATTCAATAAAAACTTTGTCATGTATTATATTTGACTGTTATGTCAAGTGTGTAGTATTTGAAAACTGATGTATTATGGGAATTATTCCTTAAATAATCACCCAATTGTTTAAAACATGCATTATGTATAATAATGTTGTGCTTTTTATGAAACGAATGCAATATTTTTCTAAAAAGTATCATATAGAGGTCAAATACCTCACTATGGGACCAATGAATAACGTACTGCGTTTATAGTAATATGGACAGGTCATTTCAGTTGGTATCAGAGCATTGGTCCTAGCGAACCAGGTCTTGCATTAGTGTGTCTAACTGTTGGTTGTTAGGATGCATTAGTGAGTCTGGACTTTGACCGTGTCTGCATGTCAAAAGTTTTGCTTATCATTCTATGTAAAAAATTACCTACTTATCATCCTTAAGAAATTACATGCTTATCATTCTTAGTCTAGACACGTCTTGCTGCATTAATTGCATGAATAGTGTATAGACAAAATTCATATCTTAGCATACCTGCTAAATCATATCTTATCATATCTATTACTGTAAACCTTGCCTGACATATTCCGTAAATCCCTCCGTAATCTACGAAATCTTTTGCTCGACATATTCCGTAAATCCCTCCGTAATCTACGAAATCTTTTGCTTTATATATATAGATATTCTATGTAATTAGAACACCATCCGATAGCCGAAAATCATTTCATATCAAAAAATTCTTTATTCAATCGAACGAAATGGAATTCGTCATTTCAAGTCTCTCGGATTCTGAAATGGAATCCCACACAAGCTCCGAAAGCAGTGTGACAGGAATGGATCAACCAATCAGTCATCATCTATTCTGGATGAATTGGGGATGGGTTCGTAGCCTCCTCAATCATTGGAGACAAGAAGAAGGTGATCCCTTCCATCCACCACATTGCTCTCTTGGCGAAGAACCGAAAGCACTTACCGGCGAACCTGTCTGAAACACCATTTTCTCTGAAATTTCCCGTTCTTATTGATTAAAAACGTTCCATATTAATTGATTTCGTTGCGAGGTTTTGACCTCTATATGAGACGTTTTTTCAAAGACTGCATTCATTTTTAAAACAAACCATAACCTTTATTTCATAAATAAAGGTTTAAAAAGCTTTACGTAGATTATCAAATAATGATAATCTAAAATATCCTGTTTACACACGACCATTACATAATGGTTTACAATACAAATATGTTACATCGAAATCAGTTTCTTGAATGCAGTTTTTACACAATATCATACAAACATGGACTCCAAATCTTGTCCTTATTTTAGTATGCAACAGCGGAAGCTCTTAGTATTCACCTGAGAATAAACATGCTTTAAACGTCAACAAAAATGTTGGTGAGTTATAGGTTTAACCTATATATATCAAATCGTAACAATAGACCACAAGATTTCATATTTCAATACACATCCCATACATAGAGATAAAAATCATTCTTATGGTGAACACCTGGTAACCGACATTAACAAGATGTATATATAAGAATATCCCCATCATTTCGGGACACCCTTCGGATATGATATAAATTTTGAAGTACTAAAGCATCCGGTACTTTGGATGGGGTTTGTTAGGCCCAATAGATCTATCTTTAGGATTCGCGTCAATTAGGGTGTCTGTTCCCTAATTCTTAGATTACCAGACTTAATAAAAAGGGGCATATTCGATTTTGATAATTCAACCATAGAATGTAGTTTCACGTACTTGTGTCTATTTTGTAAATCATTTATAAAACCTGCATGTATTCTCATCCCAAAAATATTAGATTTTAAAAGTGGGACTACAACTCACTTTCACAGATTTTTACTTCGTCGGGAAGTAAGACTTGGCAACTGGTTGATTCACGAACCTATAACAATATATACATATATATCAAAGTATGTTCAAAATATATTTACAATACTTTTAATACATTTTGATGTTTTAAGTTTATTAAGTCAGCGGTCCTCGTTAGTAACCTACAACTAGTTGTCCACTGTTAGATGTACAGAAATAAATCGATAAATATTATCTTGAATCAATCCATGACCCAGTGTATACGTATCTTAGTATTGATCACAACTCAAACTATATATATATTTTGGAATCAACCTCAACCCTGTATAGCTAACTCCAACATTCACATATAGAGTGTCTATGGTTGTTCCGCAATATATATATAGATGGGTCGACATGATAGGTCAAAACATTGTATACGTGTCTATGGTATCTCAAGATTACATAATATACAATATAAGTTGATTAGGTTATGGTTGGAATAGATTTATTACTAACTTTCACGTAGGTAAAATGAGTAGTTTTTATCAATCTTGTTTTACTCGCCATTTCTTCGTTTCTAATCCGTTTTGAGTGATTCCAGTGGCCACGATTTCGTATTGAACTTAAATTTATGAATATAAATAGAAAAAGTATAAGTTTATAGTCATAAATACAAGTTACAAGTTGTTTTTGAAAGAGGTAGTCATTTCCGTCGAAAGAACGACATCTTGATGACCATTTTGAAAAACATACTTTCACTTTAAGTTTAACCATGATTTTTGGATATAGTTTCATGTTCATAAGAAAAATCATTTTTCCATAAGTATAGCTTTTAAATCAAAGTTCTTCTTAGCTTTTACTTATCCCAACCAAAACAGCCCCCGGTTTTACTACGACGGCGTATATCCAGTTTTATGGTGTTTATCGTGTTTCCGGATTTTAAATCATTAAGTTAACATATCATATAGATATAGAACATGTGTTTAGTTGATTTTAAAAGTCTAGTTAGAAGGATTAACTTTATTTGCGAACAAGTTTAGAATTAACTAAACTATGTTCTAGTGATTACAAGTTTATAACGTTGAATAAGACAGCTTTTTTTGTATGAATTGAATGATATTATGAACATCATTACTACCTCAAGTTCCTTGGATAAACCTACTGGAAAATGAGAAAAATGGATCTAGCTTCAAAGGATCCTTGGATGGGTTGAAAGTTCTTGAAGCAGAATCATGACACGAAAACAATTTCAAGTAAGATTTCCACTCGAAATAAGATTGTTATAGTTATAGAAATTGAATCAAAGTTTGAATATAATTATTACCTTGTATTAGAAAGATAACCTACTATAAGTAACAAAGGTTTCTTGATCTTGGATGACTACTTGGAATGGATTTAGAAAACTTGGAAGTAAACTTGCAATCTTGGAAGTATTCTTGATTTTATGAAACTAGAACTTTTGGAATTTATGAAGAACACTTAGAACTTGAAGATAGAACTTGAGAGAGATCAATTAGATGAATAAAATTGAAGAATTAAAGTGTTTGTAGGTGTTTTTGGTCGTTGGTGTATGGATTAGATATAAAGGATATGTAATTTTGTTTTCATGTAAATAAGTCATGAATGATTACTCATATTTTTGTAATTTTATGAGATATTTCATGCTAGTTGCCGAATGATAGTTCCCACATGTGTTAGGTGACTCATATGGGCTGCTAAGAGCTGATCATTGGAGTGTATATACCAATAGTACATACATCTAAAAGCTGTGTATTGTAAGAGTACGAATATAGGTGCATACGAGTAGATTTGTTGATGAAACTGAATGAGGATGTAATTGTAAGCATTTTTGTTAAGTAGAAGTATTTTGATAAGTGTCTTGAAGTCTTTCAAAAGTATATGAATACATATTAAAACACTACATGTATATACATTTTAACTGAGTCGTTAAGTCATCGTTAGTCGTTACATGTAAATGTTGTTTTGAAACCTTTAGGTTAACGATCTTGTTAAATGTTGTTAACCCAATGTTTATAATATCAAATGAGATTTTAAATTATTATATTATCATGATATTATGATGTACGAATATCTCTTAATACGATCTATATACATTAAATGTCGTTACAACGATAATCGTTACATATATGTCTCGTTTCAAAATCATTAAGTTAGTAGTCTTATTTTTACATATGTAGTTCATTGTTAATACACTTAATGATATATTTACTTATCATTTAACATAATTAACCAAGTGTATCAATATCTTAATATGATTCATATGTACCTAGTAAGACGTTATAACGATAATCGTTATATATAACGTTTTCGAGTTTCTTAATTTAATAGTCTCATTTTTATGTATATAACTCATTGTTAAAATACCTAATGAGATACATAATTATAATAAAATCATGTTAACTATATATATAACCATATATATGTCATCGTATAGTTTTTACAAGTTTTAACGTTCGTGAATCACCGGTCAACTTGGGTGGTCATTTGTCTATATGAAACCTATTCCAATTAATCAAGTCTTAATAAGTTTGATTGCTTAACATGTTGGAAACACCTAATCATGTAAATATCAATTTCATTTAATATATATAAACATAGAAAAGTTCGGGTCACTACAGTACCTACCCGTTAAATAAATTTCGTCCCGAAATTTTAAGCTGTTGAAAGTGTTGACGAATCTTCTAGAAATAGATGCGGGTATTTCTTCTTCATCTATTCTTCATGCTCCCAGGTGAACTCGGGTCCTCTACGAGCATTCCATCGAACCTTAACAATTGGTATCTTGTTTTGTTTAAGTCTCTTAACCTCACGATCCATTATTTCGACGGGTTCTTCAATGAATTGAAGTTTTTCATTGATTTGGATTTCGTCCAACGGAATAGTGAGATCTTCTTTAGAAAAACATTTCTTCAAATTTGAGACGTGGAAAGTGTTATGTACAGCCGCGAGTTGTTGAGGTAGCTCCAGTTGGTAAGCTACTGGTCCGACACGATCTATAATCTTGAATGGTCCAATGTACCTTGGATTTAGTTTCCCCCGTTTACCAAATCGAACAACGCATTTCCAAGGTGAAACCTTAAGCATGACCATTTCTCCAATTTCAAACTCTATATCTTTTCTTTTACTGTCCGCGTAGCTCTTTTGTCGACTCTGGGCGGTTTTCAATCTTTGTTGAATTTGGATGATTTTCTCGGTAGTTTCTTATATTATCTCCGGACCCGTAATCTGTCTATCCCCCACTTCATTCCAAAAAATCGGAGACCTGCAATTTCTACCATAAAGTGCCTCAAACGGCACCATCTCAATACTAGAATGATAACTGTTGTTGTAGGAAAATTCTGCTAACGGTAGGTGTCGATCCCAACTGTTTCCGAAATCAATAACACATGCTCGTAGCATGTCTTCAAGCGTTTGTATCATTCTTTCGCTCTGCCCATCAGTTTGTGGATGATAGGCAGTACTCATGTCTAGACGAGTTCCTAATGCTTGCTGTAATGTCTGCCAGAATCTTGAAATAAATCTGCCATCCCTATCAGAGATAATAGAGATTGGTATTCCATGTCTGGAGACGACTTCCTTCAAATACAGTCATGCTAACTTATCCATCTTGTTATCTTTTCTTATTGGCAGGAAGTGTGCTGATTTGGTGAGACGATCAACTATTACCCAAATAGTATCAAAACCACTTGCAGTCCTTGGCAATTTAGTGATGAAATCCATGGTAATGTTTTCCCATTTCCATTCCGGGATTTCGGGTTGTTGAAGTAGACCTGATGGTTTCTGATGCTCTGCTTTGACCTTATAACACGTTAAACATTCTCCTATGTATTTAGCAACATCGGCTTTCATACCCGGCCACCAAAAATGTTTCTTGAGATCCTTGTACATCTTCCCCATTCAAGGATGTATTGAGTATCTGGTTTTTTGAGCTTCTCTAAGTACCATTTCTCTCATATCTCCAAATTTTGGTACCCAAATCCTTTTAGCCCTATACCGGGTTCCGTCTTCCCGAATATTAAGATGCTTCTCCGATCCTTTGGGTATTTCATCCTTTAAATTTCCCTCTTTTAAAACTCCTTGTTGCGCCTCCTTTATTTGAGTAGTAAGGTTATTGTGAATCATTATATTCATAGATTTTACTCGAATGGGTTCTCTGTCCTTCCTGCTCAAGGCGTCAGCTACCACATTTGCCTTCCCCGGGTGGTAACGAATCTCAAAGTCGTAATCATTCAACAATTCAATCCACCTACGCTGCCTCATATTCAGTTGTTTCTGATTAAATATGTGTTGAAGACTTTTGTGGTCGGTATATATAATACTTTTGACCCCATATAAGTAGTGCCTCCAAGTCTTTAATGCAAAAACAACCGCGCCTAATTCCAAATCATGCATCGTATAATTTTGTTCGTGAATCTTCAATTGTCTAGACGCATAAGCAATCACCTTCGTTCGTTGCATTAATACACAACCGAGACCTTGCTTTGATGCGTCACAATAAATCACAAAATCATCATTCCCTTCAGGCAATGACAATATAGGTGCCGTAGTTAGCTTTTTCTTCAATAACTGAAACGCTTTCTCTTGTTCATCCTTCCATTCAAATTTCTTCCCTTTATGCGTTAATGCAGTCAAGGGTTTTGCTATTCTGGAAAAGTCTTAGATGAACCTTCTGTAGTAACCAGCTAGTCCTAAAAACTGGCGTATGTGTTTCGGAGTTTTCGGAGTTTCCCACTTTTCAACAGTTTCTATCTTTGCCGGATCCACCTTAATACCTTCTTTGTTCACTATGTGACCGAGGAATTGAACTTCTTCCAACCAAAATGCACACTTTGAAAATTTAGCGTACAATTCTTCCTTCCTCAATACTTCTAACACCTTTCTCAAATGTTCACCATGTTCTTGGTCATTCTTTGAGTAAATAAGTATGTCATCAATGAAAACAATGACAAACTTGTCAAGGTATGGTCCACACACTCGGTTCATAAGGTCCATGAACACAGCTGGTGCATTAGTTAAACCAAACGGCATGACCATAAACTCGTAATGACCGTAACGTGTTCTAAAAGCAGTCTTTGGAATATCATCCTCTTTCACCCGCATTCGATGATACCCGGAACGTAAGTCAATCTTTGAATAAACAGACGAGCCTTGTAGTTGATCAAATAAGTCGTCGATTCTCGGTAGTGGGTAGCGGTTCTTGATGGTAAGTTTGTTCAACTCTCGGTAGTCGATACACAACCTGAATGTACCATCTTTCTTCTTGACAAACAAAACAGGAGCTCCCCACGGTGATGTGCTTGGTCGAATGAAACCACGCTCTAAAAGTTCTTGTAATTGGCTTTGCAGTTCTTTCATCTCGCTGGGTGCGAGTCTGTAAGGAGCACGAGCTATTGGTGCAGCTCCTGGTACAAGATCTATTTGAAATTCAATGGATCGATGTGGGGGTAATCCCGGTAATTCTTTCGAAAATACATCGGGAAATTCTTTTGCGACAGGAACATCATTGATGCTCTTTTCTTCAGTTTGTACTTTCTCGACGTGTGCTAGAATAGCATAGCAACCTTTTCTTATTAGTTTTTGTGCCTTCAAATTACTAATAAGATGTAGCTTCGTGTTTCCCTTTTCTCCGTACACCATTAATAGTTTTCCTTTTTCTCGTATAATGCGAATTGCCTTTTTGTAACAAACGATCTCTGCTTTCACTTCTTTCAACCAGTCCATACCGATTATCACATCAAAACTCCCTAACTCTACTGGTATCAAGTCAATCTTAAATGTTTCGCTAACCAGTTTAATTTCTCGATTCTGACATATATTATCTGCTGAAATTAATTTACCATTTGCTAATTCGAGTAAAAATTTACTATCCAAAGGCGTCAATGGACAACTTAATTTAGCACAAAAATCTCTACTCATATAGCTTCTATCCGCACCCGAATCAAATAAAACGTAAGCAGATTTATTGTCAATAAGAAACGTACCCGTAACAAGCTCCAGGTCTTCCTGTGCCTCTGCCGCATTAATATTGAAAACTCTTCCGCGGCCTTGTCCATTCGTGTTCTCCTGGTTCGGGCAATTTCTAATAATGTGGCCCGGTTTTCCACATTTATAACAAACTACATTGGCATAACTTGCTCCGACACTACTTGCTCCGCCATTACTCGTTCCGACACCATTTGTTCCTTTCGTTCTCTTAACCCCTGGTCCGTAGACCTCACACTTCACCGCGCTATGACCATTTCTTTTACACTTGTTGCAAATTTTGGTGCAGAACCCCGAGTGATACTTTTCACACCTTTGGCATAGCTGCTTCTGATTGTTGTTGTTGTTGCAGTTATTATTGTTGTTAAGATGATTGTTGTAGTTGCTGTTGTTGTTGTTGTTGTTGTTGTTGTTGTTGGGCCGTTTGTTGTAGTTGCGATTGATGTTGCGATTGTTGGGATAGTTGTTGCGATTATTGTTGTAATTGCTGTTATTGTTGTATTGGTGATTCTTATCACCGTTTTCCTCCCACTTTCTTTTGACTTGCTTCACATTGGCCTCTTCAGCAGTCTGTTCTTTAATTCTTTCTTCAATCTGGTTCACTAGTTTGTGAGCCATTCTATATGCCTGTTGTATGGAGGCGGGCTCGTGTGAACTTATATCTTCTTGGATTCTTTCCGGTAATCCTTTCACAAAAGCGTCGATCTTCTCTTCCTCATCTTCGAAAGCTCCCGGACACAATAGGCATAATTCTGTGAATCGTCTTTCGTACGTGGTAATATCAAATCCTTGGGTTCGTAACCCTCTAAGTTCTGTCTTGAGCTTATTGACCTCGGTTCTGGGATGGTACTTCTCGTTCATCAAGTGCTTGAATGCTGACCACGGTAGTGCGTAAGCATCATCTTATCCCACTTGCTCTAGATAGGTATTCCACCATGTTAACGCAGAACCTATGAAGGTATGCGTAGCGTACTTCACTTTTTCCTCTTCAGTACACTTACTTTTGGCAAACACCGATTCGACCTTCTCGGTCCACCGTTTCAATCTGATCGGTCCTTCGATTCCATCAAATTCCAAAGGTTTGCAGGCAGTGAATTCTTTGTAGGTGCATCCTACACGATTTCCTGTACTGCTAGATCCAAGGTTATTGTTGGTATGTAGCGCGGCCTGTACTGCAGCTATGTTTGAAGCAAGAAAGGCACGAAATTCCTCTTCACTCATATTCAAGGTGTGTCGAGTAGTCGGTGCCATTTCCTTTATACAATAACTTGCAAACTTACAATACCGCTATTTTACATATAGCATGAAATATAGCACATAAAACTTTGA
Organism: Rutidosis leptorrhynchoides; assembly: GCF_046630445.1. Taxonomy (NCBI): domain Eukaryota; kingdom Viridiplantae; phylum Streptophyta; class Magnoliopsida; order Asterales; family Asteraceae; genus Rutidosis; species Rutidosis leptorrhynchoides. Next base: position 164,061,258 of record NC_092333.1, read on the forward strand.
TACAAAGTAGTTGCGAAGATAATTCTAGTTAATAAAAAAGGCGTTCAGTAAAGGCAACAAAGACACGTAATTCATACGTCCAGAAACAAGTCATGCATTCTGGTTTTACTAATACCACTTCCCATCCTTGGTCTTGTGGAACGTAACCGTTGTGACCGATAGTATGACAACGTGTTGTAACGTCATCAAAAGGACGAAGGTTACGTAATGACCAACAGTCTCGTAATAACCTAAAAACCTCATTTCTTACCCCAATTACCGACTCCGTCACTTGTGGGAACGTTTTGTTTAATAGTTGTAGCTCTATGTTCTTTTTCTCACTTTGGTGAGAAGCGAACATTACTAACCCGTAAGCATAACATGCTTCTTTATGTTGCATTTTAGCCGCTTTTTCTAAATCATGAAGTCCTATATTCGGATACATTGAGTCAAAATAATTTCTTAACCCGTTGCGTAAAATAGCATTTGGGTTCCCCGCAATATATGCGTCAAAGTAAACACATCGTAACTTATGGGTTTCCCAATGTGATATCCCACATCTTTCAAACGAAAGCCTTTTATAAAATAAGGCATTCTTGGAACGTTCTTCGAATGTCTTACAAACTGATTTTGCCATAAATAGTTGTGCCGAGGAATTCTGACCGACTCTAGACAAGATTTCATCAATCATGTCTCCGGATAAGTCTTCTAAAATATTGGGTTGTCTATCCATTTTGTGTTTTTATACTGTAAAATAGACAAGAGTTAAATTCATAAAAGATACTTATTAATACAAGCAATTTTTACATATATCGTAAAACATAAGCACACTATATTACATATATTACACCGCACAAATACAACTATCTTATTCCGACTCACTCGTTTCTTCTTTTTCGAACTTGGTTCTTTTTGATAAGTTTTTAGGGATATATGATGTTCCCCTAATACGAGCCATCGTTTTCCACATTGGTCTAGAAAAACCTGGTGGTTTAGAGGTTCCCGGGTTATTGTTACAACTTAAGAAATACGGGTGTTGACGATACATATAAAGTTCATCGGGGTTGGAATCCGATTTCTCTATTTTTATGCCCTTTCCCTTATTGTTCTCTTTTGCCTTTTTAAATTCAGTTGGGGTAATTTCTATAACATCATCGGAATCCTCGTCGGGATCCGATTCATCGGAGAATTGGTAATCCTCCCAATATTTTGCTTCCTTGGCGGAAACACCGTTGACCATAATTAACCTTGGTCGATTGGTTGAGGATTTTCTTTTACTTAACCATTTTATTATTTCCCCCACCGGTTCTATTTCTTCTTCCGGTTCCTCCTCCTCCGGTTCCGATTCTTCTTCCGGTTCCGATTCTTCTTCCGGTTCCTCTTCGGGAACTTGTGAATCAGTCCACGAATCATTCCAAATTACATTTGACTCTTCATTATTATTAGGTGAGTCAATGGGACTTGTATTAGAGGTAGACATCTATCACATAATATCAAACACGTTAAGAGATTAATATATCACATAATATTCATATGTTAAAAATATATAGTTTTCAACAAAATTTGTTAAGCAATCATTTTTCAAGTAAACACGGTCGAAGTCCAGACTCACTAATGCATCCTAACAAACTCGATAAGACACACTAATGCAAAATTCTGGTTCTCTAAGACCAACGCTCGGATACCAACTGAAATGTCCCGTTCTTATTGATTAAAAACGTTCCGTATTAATTGATTTCGTTGCGAGGTTTTGACCTCTATATGAGACGTTTTTTCAAAGACTGCATTCATTTTTAAAACAAACCATAACCTTTATTTCATAAATAAAGGTTTAAAAAGCTTTAAGTAGATTATCAAATAATGATAATCTAAAATATCCTGTTTACACACGACCATTACATAATGGTTTACAATACAAATATGTTACATCGAAATTAGTTTCTTGAATGCAGTTTTTACACAATATCATACAAACATGGACTCCAAATCTTGTCCTTATTTTAGTATGCAACAGCAGAAGCTCTTAGTACTCACCTGAGAATAAACATGCTTTAAACGTCAACAAAAATGTTGGTGAGTTATAGGTTTAACCTATATATATCAAATCGTAACAATAGACCACAAGATTTCATATTTCAATACACATCCCATACATAGAGATAAAAATCATTCATATGGTGAACACCTGGTAACCGACATTAACAAGATGCATATATAAGAATATCCCCATCATTCCGGGACACCCTTCGGATATGATATAAATTTCGAAGTACTAAAGCATCCGGTACTTTGGATGGGGTTTGTTAGGCCCAATAGATCTATCTTTAGGATTCGCGTCAATTAGGGTGTCTGTTCCCTAATTCTTAGATTACCAGACTTAATAAAAAGGGAATATTCGATTTCGATAATTTAACCATAGAATGTAGTTTCACGTACTTGTGTCTATTTTGTAAATCATTTATAAAACCTGCATGTATTCTCATCCCAAAAATATTAGATTTTAAAAGTGGGACTATAACTCACTTTCACAGATTTTTACTTCGTCGAGAAGTAAGACTTGGCTACTGGTTGATTCACGAACCTATAACAATATATACATATATATCAAAGTATGTTCAAAATATATTTACAATACTTTTAATACATTTTGATGTTTTAAGTTTATTAAGTCAGCTGTCCTCGTTAGTAACCTACAACTAGTTGTCCACAGTTAGATGTACAGAAATAAATCGATAAATATTATCTTGAATCAATCCACGACCCAGTGTATACGTATCTCAGTATTGATCACAACTCAAACTATATATATATTTTGGAATCAACCTCAACCCTGTATAGCTAACTCTAACATTCACATATAGAGTGTATATGGTTGTTCAGCAATATATATATAGATGGGTCGACATGATAGGTTGAAACATTGTATACGTGTCTATGGTATCTCAAGATTACATAATATACAATATAAGTTGATTAGGTTATGGTTGGAATAGATTTATTACTAACTTTCACGTAGGTAAAATGAGTAGTTTTTATCAATCTTGTTTTACTCGCCATTTCTTCGTTTCTAATCCGTTTTGAGTGATTCCAGTGGCCACGGTTTCGTATTGAACTTAACTTTATGAATATAAATAGAAAAAGTATAAGTTTATAGTCAGAAATACAAGTTACAAGTCGTTTTTGAAAGAGGTAGTCATTTTCGTCGAAAGAACGACATCTTGATGATCATTTTGAAAAACATACTTTCACTTTGAGTTTAACCATAATTTTTGGATATAGTTTCATGTTCATAAGAAAAATCATTTTTCCAAAAGTATAGATTTTAAATCAAAGTTCTTCTTAGCTTTTACTTATCCTAACCAAAACAGCCCCCGGTTTTACTACGACGGCGTATATCCAGTTTTATGGTGTTTATCGTGTTTTCGGGTTTTAAATCATTAAGTTAGCATATCATATAGATATAGAACATGTGTTTAGTTGATTTTAAAAGTCTAGTTAGAAGGATTAACTTTATTTGCGAAAAAGTTTAGAATTAACTAAACTATGTTCCAGTGATTACAAGTTTATAACGTTGAATAAGACAGCTTTTTATGTATGAATCGAATGATGTTATGAACATCATTACTACCTCAAGTTATTTGGATAAACCTACTGGAAAATGAGAAAAATGGATCTAGCTTCAAAGGATCCTTGGATGGGTTGAAAGTTCTTGAAGCAGAATCATGACACGAAAACAATTTCAAGTAAGATTTCCACTCGAAATAAGATTGTTATAGTTATAGAAATTGAATTAAAGTTTGAATATAATTATTACCTTGTATTAGAAAGATAACCTACTGTAAGTAACAAAGGTTTCTTGATCTTGGATGATTACTTGGAATGGATTTAGAAAACTTGGAAGTAAACTTGCAATCTTGGAAGTATTCTTGATTTTATGAAACTAGAACTTTTGGAATTTATGTAGAACACTTAGAACTTGAAGATAGAACTTGAGAGAGATCAATTAGATGAAGAAAATTGAAGAATGAAAGTGTTTGTAGGTGTTTTTGGTCGTTGGTGTATGGATTAGATATAAAGGATATGTAATTTTGTTTTCATGTAAATAAGTCATGAATGATTACTCATATTTTTGTAATTTTATGAGATATTTCATGCTAGTTTCCAAATGATGGTTCCCACATGTGTTAGGTGACTCACATGGGCTGCTAAGTGCTGATCATTAGAGTGTATATACCAATAGTACATACATCTAAAAGCTGTGTATTGTACGAGTACGAATATGGGTGCATACGAGTAGATTTGTTGATGAAACTGAACGAGGATGTAATTGTAAGCATTTTTGTTAAGTAGAAGTATTTTGATAAGTGTCTTGAAGTCTTTCAAAAGTGTATGAATACATATTAAAACACTACATGTATATACATTTTAACTGAGTCGTTAAGTCATCGTTAGTCGTTATATGTAAATGTTGTTTTGAAACCTTTAGGTTAACGATCTTGTTAAATGTTGTTAACCCAACGTTTATAATATCAAATGAGATTTTAAATTATTATATTATCATGATATTATGATGTATGAATATCTCTTAATATGATCTATATACATTAAATGTCGTTACAACGATAATCGTTACATATATGTCTCGTTTCAAAATCATTAAGTTAGTAGTCTTATTTTTACATATGTAGTTCATTGTTAATACACTTAATGATATATTTACTTATCATTTAACATAATTAACCAAGTGTATCAATATCTTAATATGATTCATATGTACCTAGTAAGACGTTATAACGATAATCGTTATATATATCGTTTTCGAGTTTCTTAATTTAATAGTCTCATTTTTATGTATATAACTCATTTTTAAAATACCTAATGAGATACATACTTATAATAAAATCATGTTAACTATATATATAACCATATATATGTCATCGTATAGTTTTTACAAGTTTTAACGTTCGTGAATCACCGGTCAACTTGGGTGGTCATTTGTCTATATGAAACCTATTCCAATTAATCAAGTCTTAATAAGTTTGATTGCTTAACATGTTGGAAACACTTAATCATGTAAATATCAATTTCATTTAATATATATAAACATGGAAAAGTTCGGGTCACTACATTCTCTCTCATTTCCAGAGTATCTCATCACGATTATATACTATATATCAAATTCTAGGTTTTATTTATCCTCTTGTCCGAACCGACAATCATCCCGGCGTAATGGAGGAAGTCAACGAGCTTCGCGCTCGGACAGTGGCTTTGGAGAATATAGTGCAAAGTTTACAAACACCAGCAGCAGCACCAGCAGCATAACCAGTACCACCATAAACAACACCAACGGTACCATCACCACCTCTAACCGCAACCACGTCATAAACCTCAACTTTACAATCTGTCCCACGAGCACCAATGTCATACGCTCTGTAGATACCAAGGAATACCAACAACAACAAACGATGAAGTGTTGTTTCATAACTTCACTGGAGAAACATTTTGCGACGATTATGTAGTCTCTAAAGTCTTAGAGATTATCTATTCTAGCCCTAACCATAAATCAGTTGAGTGAACCAAAATGATAAAAAGAAGAGTAGAAACCCTGACAAGAATGGTGTGTGATTTACAAGTTAGACTTGTTTTACCAGCAGCATCAACAGTACCATTAGCATCACCAGCACAGTCAGTGCCGTCGGTATTGTCAAAATCAGCAGCACCTATAACATCACAAACTCCGCCAGTTCAAGAATCACCGTGAACATCATTACAAGTCAACAACAAGTATGTCATATTAACGAGTTATGAAGTATTAAGTCATTTCCACTGAAGGATTTATATGTAAATCTTATATATATAAATTTTTAAACCATAATAACTCTTTCCGTACTAAGCTATTATGTGTGAATCTTAACTATTCAGTTAATTTATATTACTAATATGCGATGAGGTACATCCTTCGTCTACAATCTAACCATCATTAACTTCAATTTCTGTCTCAATTCAATAAATTTCAACTCATAATAAATCAAGTGTATTATTCAAATATATGTTTGATTTTACACTTTCATCATCGATGTACTCGAAACTTTTCAGATAACATCATTCGTACCTTGCGAAATTCACAAGAATTCCACGAACACCAACATCATGCATCAACAAATAACGAAGTATTGATTCATAATTCATTGAAGAAATACTCCGTAAAAGTTATGTAATTTCTAAAGTTTTTAGAAATTATTCAATTCTAGTTTCAACCGTAAATCAAATGAGTTTAATTTAATATTAACTCATTAAATCTATATTACATCTGAAGAAAATATACACATATATATTTTCATAAAGACGGTAATAAAATTTTTTTGTACAAAATATTAATTGTGAAATTTTTTATAACGGGTAGGTAATACCCGAGAGATATATAAATTCACAATTTATATATTACATTCTTCGAATCTGAATCAACAACCAGCAACTATACTCACTATACATTCTTCCATAGAAAATCAAAACAACCATACTCATTCAAATTCAATTACATATTCTGATTTTGAAATCGCAAAATTCAATTCGAGATATAACCGGTATCATCGCTCTTAGATTCCTACACATTTCAAAGCTATACTTTGACTTCAAAACTGTGTTAGAACATCATAGGTATATTAACGATTACAATCTGTGTTCAACCCTCTGAAATTCCTGAAGACACTCTAAATAATGAGCAATCGAGATGATGATCCAACCACATGTTACCCACAGTTATGTACCTGAAAAGCCCTCGAAACCAAAGTCATAGTTTAACACGTATCCGTGTCATACCCTTTGGCATTTACTAGCTAAAATAACTTTTCAATCTCTTTTCAAAATAGACAGTTTTGTCACAGCTCCAGCAAATCACCTTCAATTGTTTATTCAAATAAGCCTTACTATAATGATTACCCTTCGTCATTGTTACCGGGAACCTTTCATATCTTGCCACATTAGCAAAAAAAACTTATCAGCAACTTCATTGATCTTTAAGCCTCTCCGAATAATCACGATACTTATTCATTGAAACTTTATCAGGTACTCATCTACATCTTGTAACGATAATTGCCATATCAAGTACCGGGAAATCAGCAAATCAGTATTTTGAATCTCGCAGCGTTTCTACAACAATAGTTATATATACATATAACATTTATCTCTTAGAATTATGATCTTCCAATCTGAAATTCTGAAAAGCACTCTAGTCTACGAATCAGTTCTTTAAATTTTGAGAAAGCTAATAAAGCAGCGAAAACTATAGATGACTTTAACAGTCAAAAGTTTGATGATAAAGAGTAGTGTATTGGCAAAGCTCAGAAAAAGAGAAGGTTTGAAACTGGAAAACGGATTGAGCAAAGTATGAAGGAAGTTGTGGACAAGTCACAAAGACTAAATCTTCTTGCAAAGGATTCAAATGATTCAGTGCCTGCCGAAGTCATTAACGAATACCTTACTCCTGACTCTAAAATCCTTGCAGACAATATTCTTCATCATCCTCTGATATTAGAAATTCTAAGATATCATCATATCTTTCATTATAAATATCCTCCATATTTCTGAAGATATTTTCATAACTATTCTTATCTGAAATCTTTTATCTCTTCGCGATATCAGTGTTACATCAGAAGGGAAACTGTTTTAGTTTCTAAATTCTGAAACCTTCGAGTTTGAAATATGAATGATTTTGAAGTAGTATTGGGAACTGATGCATGAGTTAGTACAATATAATGACACTTGATCAACGTGATTATATTACAGTAAGTCATGCTGAGTTTCTAAATGGAACGTGATGATTCACAGATCATAACATCATCATGTGCTATGTTACACGACTCTTGTATTCTATTTAACCTCTAAAATATCAAGAAAATATTTCTGGATGATTCGGTCTTTTCCAGGGTATTCTGGTAATTTAACAAATCAGAATTATGCCATTACCATTTCTTTCTTAGTACATTAACAATGTTCATTCAAAAATTTATATCTGCGAATTCTGGACCATTACAAGCGGTGCTTAATTGCAAGAATAAGAAACGAAAGGACAAAGCTCCAAAACAGAAATTGGAGTATAAATCGCAGCAAATAAAAGAGTGCATTAACTGGGGATGACAATGATTATAGAAGACAGAAGCAGGGACATCGAAATATAAGGGAAGATATAAAACCCAACAACCCAAAAACTATAAACCGTATATATCGATACATATAGCACTATAAAGACACGAAAGAACTAAAAACACTATAAAACCAAGAGTATAGTAGAAGTAAATAGATTCTTTTGGAGGAAGATGAAAAAGAAGAACGACAGATATGAAAGTGAGGAGTATATCAAGAATTAGCACTGGATGAAGCATATTGACGAATACTTTAAAATATGAGTTGAGGGAGAAAGAATAGAAGGCGTGAGTTGTAAGGAAACGAAGGAGGTGGATTTATAGTGAAATATCCGACAGAGAAATCAAGATGGGTTATCGCATTAATTCGAAGAGGATCATAATTTCCTTAATTTCCAAAGAATCAAATCTTATTTAAATTTCGAAGATTTTCTTCTAAAATTCCTTGAATTCCAAAAATCAACCGTGGTTACGTCACCAGATAAGACGAACATGTATTTACTCATTTTCACTCTTTTGCAATAGCTTCACTCGTACACTTCACAAAATCAAATTGATTTATCTATATTACCCAATGATGATAAAACTCTAATTTTCAGCTCTTATGCGTCATGAAAACATACTTATTGTCACCCATGACGATCCCAATCGAATTTCGGGACGAAATTTCTTTAACGGGTAGGTACTGTGGCGACCCTAAAATTTCCGACCAAAATTTAAAATTAATCTTTATATGATAATATTATTCCGACATGATAAGCGATAAATTTTGACAAGTTTTAAAACTTTTGAAATAAGTTTCATACAAACAATTGACCAACCATTTGTTCTACGATTCACGAACATCATAACTTGTATTAAATATATACATATATATGGATATATGGATTATATCTAACTTGAATATATGATAGTTAAGTATCTCATTAAGTATATTAATAATGGGTTTTATATATAAATTGAAACTACTAACTTAAGGGTTTCAAAAACAATATATATATGTAACATTTAACGACGTAATAACCCTTATGTTAAAATGAATATATATTTATTGTATTAAGATGTATTAATACACTTTTGAAAGACTTAAATACATATATTAACATACTTATACTCAACAAAAATAGCTATACTCATATTCACATTCAATTTCATCAAGAATCCTACTCGTATTTATACGGTATTTATACGCAACTTCTAGAAGTACTTACAATTGGTATATACCAATAGAAATTTTCAATAATGGAATAATATGTCATGCATGACCTAATGGATTTTAACTTATACTAGATATTTTTCACAAAATGACAAATTACAACTAGTATATAAAGACACCATATTTGATCAAATTTTTACCATTTCATTTTCTAATTTTTACTTCATGTTTACTTACACACACATACTCTCTCTAGTTCTAGTATCCCTTTCTTTGTTCTTCATCTATTTCTAGCAAGTTCAAGCTTCAAAATCAATGTATTAACCTTGCCTAAATTCTTGTTCAATTCATATGTTTATAGCTATCTATATAAGAAATTTATAAACTAGAACATAGTTTAGTTGATTCTAAACTTATTTGAAAAACTAATCTAATCTTTCTAACTTAACTCTAATAATACTTATTTATATGTATTATAATGTTATATTAAGTTAATATAAGAACTTATAACTTGTACATATGAAGAACACCTTGAAACTTAACATTTATCGTTTAATCTCCATTCGGTAAAAAGCGGGCTGTTTTGGGTTGGGAATTAAAAACCTATCTTAGACTTTGAGTTCGAGGCTAAGACTTTGGAAATATGTTAATATATGTAAATAAGACTTCCAGTATATTTTTTCATGATTTTATACAAAGTGAAAGTATTTTTATCAAAAATCATATATTGGGTGGGTGCCCCCCGATGGGGGTTCTTTTCACCCTTCCCTCACGGTACTACTTCGCTATCGGTCACCCAGGAGTATTTAGCCGGAATCCATAGCAATTTGAATCACTTTAAACGGAGTTGTAATGAATATTTGGCGAGCAAAACAAAATCTGCTAAAATTAATGTTGTATGGACGAAATTTATATTGTAAAAACTATATTAACCATATCCTTGCTAACTTTTCTTATATCCTATATATATATATATATATATATATATATATATATATATATATATATATATATATATATATATATATATTTGGACATGTTATCATTAGTATAACAAAATATTATAATCTTAGTTAATTCCGAGATTGTATATATATATAATAATCTTGGTACATTCCATGACAATAAGTATACAATACGTTTTGATAAATCCTAAGACAATAAGTATACAATACGTTTTGATAAATTCTAAGACAATACGTATACAATACGTCTCTGGGTTGATGCAAAGACAATACGTATACAATATGTCGTGGGGTAATTCTAAGATTATATATATACCGATTATTGGACTGTTGGACATTTCACACTATTTTGGACTACTAACAAAGGACTAATAACATAAAAATGTTAAAAATTTATATATAAGTATTCTATGAACTTGTTTTATTTTATTCACATGTATTATTATCTGAATTGTTATTATTGTTATAGGTTCGTGAATCCAAGGACGTCGGCTATATTTTAATAAGTTGAAAACTTGTTGAAACTATACTTTTATGACAGTGAGTATATAGTCCCATTTTTAAACTCTAAAAATATTTTGGGATGAGAATACATGCATGTTATGTTTTACGCCATGGACACAAGTACTTAAAATATATTCTACGTTGAGTTGTACCACCTTGCATATCTTCCCTAATAGCTTGGTAACTAATATTTACATGTTGTAAGAGCATGTAAGCGCGAATCCTATTGATAGATCTATCGGGTTTGACAACCTCAACCGGGCTAGTCGCTCTAGTATCGTAAACGGTTGCATAGTACTTCGTTTTTACTACACTCGGTACAGTGTAGGGAGATTTCATAATAAAGGAAATATGCCACATTAATGGTTAAGTATGGTTACCGAAGCGCTCAACAACTTATAGAATACTTTTATACACTTGCGAGTGTACTTATATTTATAACTATGAAATCTTGTGGTCTATATTTATATCGATGCTAAACCTATATATCTCACCAACCTTTGTATGTTTATTCTCAGGTCCTTAAGAAAGTCTTCTGCTGTTGCATTATGTGAGCAAGTTGTGCATGGAGTCTCATGATTTTGTTTAAATGAAATGTTGTATTCAATAAAACCTTTGTCATGTATTATATTTGACTGTTATGTCAAGTTTGTAGTATTTGAAAACCGATGTATTATGGGGATTATTCCTTAAATAATTGCCCAATTGTTTATAACATGCATTATGTATAATAATGATGTGCTTTTTTATGAAACGAATGCAATATTTTTCTAAAACGCATCATATAGAGGTCAAATACCTCGCTATGGGACCAATGAATAACGTACTGCGTTTATAGTAATATGGACGGGTCGTTTCATATATATGTATATATATTTTAAAAAAAATTAATATCATAATACAAATATTAATATTATCATTTACAATGAATGTATTGTTAACAATATTAATATAACAATTATATTCAAACTTGTAATTAAATTTAATTATCAATATTATATGATAACATATATTAATTATTTATTATTTATATCTTATATATATATATATATATATATATATATATATATATATATATATATATATATATATATATATATATATATTATATATAATTTTACTTATGCATAGTATTCATATATATATATATATATATATATATATATATATATATATATATATATATATATATATATATATATATATATATATATACATATATATACAATATCCTTTATTTATATATTCATTTTAATATTAATTGAATTATTCTATTTATTATTTGTTTCATTTTTTTAAGTGTAATTTATTACTTCACAATATTATATATGCACTTATATTTATTTATATGTATAAATATATTTACATATTTATTTACACACAATTGTTAGTGAATCGTCGGAAATAGTCAAATGTTAACTGAATTCATCTAAACAGTTCCAAAAATTTTAAGACTCAACATTACAGACTATGCTTATCGTGTCGAGATCATATAAAGATCAAGTTTAAATTTGGTCGGAAATTTCCGGTTCGTCACACCATAGCCGTTTTTGGAACACCTCGGGGGTTAGCATTCCATAGCCGTTTTTGGGCGCTAACGGTTGTTATGAACACCGATGACTTGTTCGCGAGGTCATTCCCTTGCGATTATTGGTTAACCATGGTTTATACTCGTTGTTGTTTAGCATTTCATTATTATTATGATTATTATGCTAATGATGTTGCTAGTTGTACGATTTGATGATACTAGCTTTTGCTATTAGATGATATGCGATTATATGCATTATATGATGTCGTGGATGCGAGTAGGTAAATTGTATATGCATGTATATATTTATTCTACTCACTAAGCTTTACCTTACCCTCTCGTTGTTTATATTTTTAAATGCAGGCGCGGATCGTGGCAAGGGTAAAGTTGTGGACTAGGCTTTTCCCCTTTAGTGCCTTGTGGATTGCTTTTAGAAGTTCGACCTAATGTTTGGGTAGTTTAACCCCAAACCCATGCTCTAGTGATGTTTGGAACTTAAACTAATTGGTCGAAACTTATATTTTTGGAAATTGTAAAATGGGTCATTGACCCGATGTTGATGTAAACTTTTAATTAAGTTATATGCGCATTTTGAACATGAAACAATTAATTATTGATGTGATGTTTTGATGTGGATGATGACATGTTATATTTTAAAAAAAATGTACGTTTTTCTTAATATAACGGGTTGGGTTCTTACACTTTAGCAAGGTTTTTAACGAGACAGTACTAGTTGATCTATAATATAACAAAATTGTCATCCAAGGGGGAGTGTTATAATATAAAGTTTCAACTCATCAAGACATGTGTCCACAAGGTTATGATGTGGATGATCAACTTTGTGACAACACATATACATGTTGCTTACTTACATTATGGTCTTGCCATGTATCAAAGATAGTGTCATGTGTCAAAGATGCATAGTATTGTTATACTATAAATATGCACTTCTTGAATACAATTCCATAAAGTATTCACTTCTCTTTGTCTCTTTATGTGTTCTTTTGATAATTAGAAGTATTCTTAAAAATTAGGTAGAAGTTGTCATAAACAACAAGAATTACAATAAATTACGTATATATAAATGTAAAGTTTTTATAGAGAGGATACTAAGGAAACAACCAAATATAAAGAAAGTTTATCTTCTTATAAGAGCTTCAGATTCAAACTCAGCCTTGTTGCGTTTACACTCAGAGGTACATATGACTCATAATATATATTGTGTAACATTTTTGTTTATGAACAACAACCACCATATTTTATATATGCATGCAAGTATATGTAGATCATTGGGAAGGACTTATTTAGGGTAATAAAAGAAAGATATATACGGTACAAAATTCCAAGCATATATATCGGAGAAAGTTCAACCAGTTACTGGTGATATCAGTTATGAAATTTTAGGAGTGATGGATGTTGATTTGTTATATATATGAAACTAGCCTTTAAGAGCCCGTGCGTTGCACGGGTGGCCCTAATAAGACTAAGTGTTAAAGCATAAAGAAGTTTTGACATTATCCCAGCGACATAAAACCAATACATAATTCTCGATAATAAAACAAACAAACTGTTTGAATCAACCAATGGACCTTTAAGTGCATAGCATCACATGTGTAGGACATCCAATCCTCAATAATTCTATTTCCTTTGACATAATTGAAAGGCATCAACCAATTCTTCCCATATTCAACATTCAAGTCCATAACCATACACTTAACCCTTTGACTTTTAGGGTTCAAAATACCAACCAAACTATACTTTTGTTGGTCTTTAAGAGCCGGTGCGTTGCATCAAGCTTTTTAACATAACAAATAAACATTTGCTTCTTCAGAATCCAATGAGACATTTTTCACCAACACTGTAGTAACATACACTTTTAGCAGATAAAAGCAACATAATTTACACAGTTGTACAATAGTATGCCTTTGCATCACCTACAGCAGATATTTACTTATAGTTTCAGTTAAGGTATGGTTTCTAAATCACATTTCAAGTTCATATAATTTTTTTCTATAACCCAATAGCCTATGTAGTAATCGATATTGGAATAATGTAAGGCCTTTATCAATGCAAACCTAACAATCTTTATCAATGAAAATCTAACAATCGAAAAAGAATAAAATAAACAGGCGGTATTATGTCGTTTATAATGATCTCAAAGCTTGATGCAACTTAGGTATAGAAGTTTATGAACTTTCAGAATTTGCTCTTTGATAAATAATGCCTACATATTCAAAAATACTGAATTGCAATTTAATCAAAAGATGACGGGGTCAGCTTGACGGTCAAATTTTTTAAGGAAACACAATAGAGAGTAGAAGAAAAAGAAAAAAAATGAAGAAAAAAACTTGCATCAAGCTTTTTAAGAGGATGATTAAAAAATCAACTTTGGTTGCAAGCATGGAGTTTTCATCTCTCTTTTATCATGTATCAACCTTTCTGACCTGCACATTATGGTTTGATTGGGACCGCCCAATGGGTGATCTTCCGTTGTGGAGTAGAGTTGCATGCTCGCCTTCCTTCATCATCCCTTGACTCTGCACACACAAACTAAATGTCATTTTTATGAATACAATTTGGAGTGATACAAATATAAATGCAATCTAAACCCAACAAACTATTATCTTATGATAGCAATTCAATCAAGTTGATTCAAGTTTGATCAACATATTATATTTTGTGGTGTCAAAAGGATTACGTAAAATGTTATATCAATTAACGGTATGATAAAGACATTATCACAAGTAGTGTTGTGGATGAAACAAACATAATCTGCTTAAGTATTTTTGTTTTACACAAAATACATAGATTAAGGCTACTAAATCCGACATTAGCAAAACACAAAACACATCACCAACAATAGCAAGCAAACATGGTAGTTGTGGTTTCGAAAAACATCAGTACATGGAGGAATCACCTTTAGATGTGCACGGCTATTTTCATGGCCGCATACAAAACTAATTTGATTGGCAAGAACAGTTAGAGCAATATAACAACCTCGGACAATGAGTCTTCCTCACAGGTTTATTTGGAGTTACCCAATATAGTCATCTTGTTTCCTCTTGACTTTGGCAAGTATGTCATGATGGCTTCAAACAAAAGATGATTAGTTATAATGTGTATTAGTTATAATGTATGTCTCAGACTTTTTAAGGTACAAATTATAAGATGTTTAGGCCAAAACAAAGACAAAAGATGGTAGTCAGGTCAGTTGGGTCAAATGGGAACCTGATGTCAAAGTAGAGGGGTATAAAATACTATTAATTTTTACAAGGAAATACTATTAAATACGATACAATTTTACACAAGATATTTATTTATTTATAGAATGGATATACTTAAACCTTGCTACAATACTTATAGGCAGTGTACCTAATCGTACAGTAGTGTAGTTTTTAGTAAGTCCGGTTCGTTCCACGGGGAATCTTTTTAAACAAAGCTTAACGCTATATGAGTTTACTTTTATAAAAATACAAATATATATATATAAGTAATATTATTATTATAAAGGGGGGTTTTTACCGTTTAATGACCGGTTTGTCGATTTTAAAACTTTAGTCGCAGTTAAAACCTAATGTAAAATATTAAAAATAAATACAAGACTTAAATTAAAGCATAAAGTAAATAACGATAATGAAATTGCGAATAATAAAAGTGCGATAAAATAAAATTGCGATAATTAAAAAGTACGATAATTAAAAGTGCGATTAAATAACAATAAATAAAAGTGCGATAATTAGAAGTGCAATTAAATATAAAATAAAGGAAATTAAATATGAAATAAAAGAATTATGCTTATTTAAACTTCCGTAATCATGATGTTTGACGTGTTGATTTTAGTTTTATGCCCATGGGTTAATTGTCCTTTGTCCTGGATTATTTAATATGTCCGTCTGGTTTTTGTCCATAACAGTCCATCAGTCATAAATATAAAGTGCGAGTGTCCTCTTCAAATTATTCTTATACCCGAAGTTAAATATTCCAACTAATTGAGGACTTAAACTGTAACAAGATTTTAATACTTTGTTTAATAATTACACCAGGATGTCGACTGAGTGTAACCCAAGGTTTTAATATTTTCTTATCAATTATACCAAGTGTCCTTGTACATAATTTCACCCCTGTTTTAATTATTCTAGTGGCTATTAATCCATTCCCGTGTCCGGTTAAATGAACGATTATTCGTACATATAAATACCCCGCCCATCGTGTCCGATCGAGTGTATATGGTAATTTATAGGGATGCCCAATTGTAAATCTTTATATTAACATTAACAAACTATCATTTAGTTAAACAAATATAACGCCCATTAATAGCTCATAGTCTAATTTCCACAAGTGTCGTTCTTTTGTCCAAACCCCAATTATGGTACAAAGCCCAATTACCCAATTTTAGTAATTAGCCCAACATCATGATTACTTCGGATTAAATAAGCATAATAATAACTTAGCTACGAGACATTAATGTAAAAAGGTTGAACATAACTTACAATGATTAAAAATAGCGTAACGTTACACGGACAGAATTTCGACTTACACCCTTACAACATTCGCTAACATACCCTTATTATTAGAATTATAATTAAAATTAAAATATAAATTATAAATATATATATATATATATGTTTTACGTATGAGAAAAGAGAAAGATGGATGGATTTTTGGTGCACAAAGCTCGATTTTTATAGGCATGTGGGCTGGAACTGGGGCTCATGCGATCGCATGGATTTATGCCTTCCAGGCCATGCGATCGCATGGCCAGCTGGGGAGGCTCATTTTTGGTTGTTTTCTTCTGCCGACGGTTTTATAAATAATATAATATATTAAATAATTATAAGAATTATTTAAATATTATATTATATTTATGTGCATAGTTGACTTGTAATTTTTAGTCCGTTGCGTCGAGCGTTGAGAGTTGACTCCGGTCCCGATTCCGGATTTTCGAACGTCCTTGCGTACAATTTTATATTTTGTACTTTGCGTTTTGAATCTTGTACTCTTGTAATTTCGAGACGTTTCTTATCAATAATTAGAACCTCTTTGATTGTCTTTTGTACTTTTGAGCTTTTTGGTCGTTTGCGTCTTCAATTCGTCGAATCTGTCTTTTGTCTTCACCTTTTATTATTTAAACGAATATCAAATATTCCCACACTTGAGCGTTGCTTGTCCTCAAGCAATACCGTCTTGAAATACTAGAATCACTTCTTTATTCTTCACACTTTGTACATTAGTGATTTCTATACGGCGGTATAAACAATGATAGTAACGATAGAACCATGGTTAAAGGTGGGTGTGTCATCCACAGTTGCCTCGGGTTTAGGTTAACGACACTTGCAATCAAATAGCCGATTTACTTTCGGTTTCCAAAGCAAAGTGCACATTTGAAAGGCGGTTTACAGTCCCACATGACTATGAAAATGTAGATCCTTAAGGAAATTGGATCTTTATGAAAACATTTGATCTTTTGAAAATTAAATCTAGTTTTTACCCTAGATAAGTTTTTCGGATTAACCCTTCCCCGGTGTTTACAAAATATTTTTGTGGGTTTGGTGGGTTTCAGATTTGAAAATTTTAGCTCAAAACTTGCGGTTTTGTGTCACCCACTTGCTAACCTTGTATTAGGAAAGCAACACGTCCAGTTTACTTGTCTCGTATATTACCTTTCGGTAAACTACCGTCCGGTTGTAAAGGAAAGCGTTGAATAAGCAACTGTTAAGGCAATGTCCCCTGACATGCTTTTTAATTATGGTCTATAACGTATCGGACGCAATTACTATCCTTGGTAGGAGCAATAGTAAAGCTCACCCTTATGATTTTTCGGTCTGGCACAAGGTCCTGTCTTTGACCACTATGCAACCACCGTTCTTACGGTTGACACCCGATTTGGTTCAGGTGACCTAATGAATTCCAGGTGAATTCCTAGGATTTTACGTTCAATGGTACTGAACGCATTGAAAATGGGTTTTCAGAAAACAAATCGGTTTTAATTTGATCAAAATATTTTCTCGTTCAAGCTCGAGTTTAGATATCATCGAATTCCATGAGTTTGTAATTCTCAATCTTTAAAGTCAATCTCAAGGATTGAGTAATATCAGTCTTAAAAGCTGATTTTTAATCTTTAAGGAGATTATCCTTTCTGGGGATCTGATTCATTAGTCTTATCCAGCTAATTTGCATGGTGCCCCCCCCATTGTACGAGATAAATCCTTCTCATGGTTAGGATAAATCTGACCACTTGGCGACCCTGTTTAATGCTGAGGTCCGTGGATTTTCTGCTGATTTTAGTGATGACTTTTCTAGATTTTTCGTCAACCTACAGCTGGTCTGGACGACAACTTCTTGACCTAAATCAAGAAGCGCGTGTCTTTTTCGGAAGACTTTACTTCCTTTTAATGATGGAATTGATTCATCGTGTAGATCCATCTCTTCTTTTCTTTCATCGGGTAAAACAGTTTAGTTTAGTCCAAAGCAAAAGTATTTTCAGTTATTTGTACAAAAATATGTGATATATGTTTTGAATAACTTGGAGAATTTTCCCACACTTGGCTTTTATTTTCCTTTTTATCGTCCTCTATTCCATTTTAAATGAATTTTAACATTTTAGTTTGTTTCTCAATTTATGTCCTTTCCGAGGTAACCATAATTTCGGTGTTAAAACCTAGTTTTATCGTTCATAAATATGTATAAACATGATTTTGAGTTCATTTAATTGAAAATTTTGAAAAATTTTACTAGAATTGGGTAGTCAGTATATAAGACTAGGGCTGTTCTTTATTATCAGAGAGCACTAGATTCTAATACAACTACTGCTTTACTAGTATTTTTAATGGTAACCAAGTGTTTAAGATAAAAATTTTAAAATCCGAAAGAATTTAACCTCTTCCCACACTTAAGATCTTGCAATGCCCTCATTTACAAGAAATCAGTACAATTTAAATTATTGAGGGTGATTAGCGTAGAAATGATTAAATTTTACCAAAGTTTCCAAACATATTGGCGTTTGTTTGCTGAATGATAAATGGTGCATATCATTTGTTCATTTCGTCTGTTGTTACATCACATTTATTTGTCATCTTGTCGTCAAAATTAGTAGCTTTTGCTGAACTTAATGTCAGTCTTTAAAAATGCTCTGATTTATCCTGTTTTGTACAATCGACAATATACATACATACAAATATAATCATGCATGTCAATTTGAAATGGGACTTAATATCCCACTTTCAAATTCTAAATATAAAATATTAGTACAAAATAATAAAAATTACACAAATATATCCAATAACATAAGTTTAAACATGAAAAAGTCAAAAGATAATAACATAAAAATCATAAAAATAACCAAATGGAACTAAATCAGTCTGGATAGGGGTTCCAGTTCATCTCATCGGGTGGGTTCCATTGTTGGTTATAGGTGTTCTGATAGGCTTGGTCATAGTCATACCGGTTAAAGGGTGGTCGGATATCGGGGCTATGTGGCGGAAAATGAGCAGGTCGAGTAGGTACATAGTTATTTGGTACCTGATATGATAGCTGGCTCATGATTTGGTGCTGATGAACTAACCAGCTATCGTGTTGGCGTCGCCTATAATCCTCGTATACTCGCTCGGAGTTCCACTGCTCATACATACTATGTCTTGCCGCGTTCGTCATTGCTTCCTCATCTATACGAACGTGGACGTCAAGAATAGCATCTCGAAAGACATCCCTAATGTCTTCCTCCTCCTCCATTTCCTCGTCTGAGCCTCTCTCTACCTGAGGATGAGATCCCTCATAGGGTACTGCCTGGTTACGTCTACTTTTCAATACCTTAGCACCCACATAAACTTTCAATCCTAAGGGCTCAACCTGTTCTCTACAAATCTGTAATGGACCCCCTTGGTTCCTATCAACACCTAAATACTCTCCAATGAGAGTAACAAAAATACCTCCTCCTATTATACTCCCGTCCTGCATTCCCTCTACCATTTTAGATAAATAAAAAGCAACACAGTAAGGGATATTGACAAAGCTTCTAGGATCCCGAATACACTTTAGGTAGAATAAATCATATAAGGTAATTTTTTCTGTATTATGACCTCTTTGTGTAATCGAGTTAGCCAAAAATCTATGAATAATACGAAGCTCAGCTCTGTCAATATGTGTATAGGAGTGTCCTCCTGCTCGTGTAAAAACATCAAAATGTGACATACGCCTCCAAATGGCGTCAGCGTCAAAGTTACTATCTACCCATTCACCATAATGAATCAAGTTTATACAATCGGGTAATAGCAACTCACCAGGAGTATATATCTGTAAGGCCCTGGCCATGTCCAGCATGGACATTCTGTACATCCTACCGCTAAGGATAAACCTAAGAAATCTTCTATCATCTATCCTAACTATATTTGTATCAAGTGATACAGTACTCATCAACTCAACATACCATTCCTTATATACAGGTCTACGAATGGTGAAAAGACGTTCCCAATCTGTAAAAGAAGAACTGCCATACCTTTGAACTAAAAGCTGTCTAACACGGTCAGCTAGATGGACCGTTTCCAAAGGGGCCCAATCAATTACCCTTGGCACCTCTACATTTTTTGTTACCAATTTGAATTTGTTCCTTTGATATGTCTCGTAATCTCTCCATCTTCTATCAAATCTCAGATTAGGATGTAGAGTGTGCTCAGGAATCGTTGGGAATTCTACTGGCGGCCTCATTGGGAATACTATGAATTCATCAACAAACTGTACTGGATCATAATAAGGTATGTGCTGATCAGGCTGTTGTTGTTCCTGTTGTGGTTCTTGTTCGTGTTGCATTTCTGGTTCTGGTTCTGGTGCTGGTGCTGGTCGTCTTGATGATGATGCTCCTGAACCTCCAGTATCGGCTCTCTGTAAAACACATTAAACACAAAAATTGTGCATCCAAATATGCATTAGTGTTAGCAAAATAACAACTTAAAACAATCACTATAACATGTTAAATCAAAATTAAACTTATACACATTTTCACAATTTTTCACAATTCTACACTTTTCAAATAAGCACATATGAAAATGTATACAAAATTCATAAGCATTTAACTCAAATAACATGTCAAAATATTCATTATTAATAATTAAACAAGTCTCAAATGGCAAATATATCAAATTAATCAAGTTCATGAATTTTGGACTTAAAAAGTCCACTTTAATCTCCAAAAATCATGTTTAGGATCATTGTTTGGATCATTTAACTACCTAAACATGTTACACTACTCAATTTAGCAATAATTCATGACAAAAATCGGCCATAACCTGTTTATATCAAAAAGCCCCAAATTGCTCAAGAACACAAACCCTAGATTTCTAAAAATTTTGAAGTTTTTGGCTTCAAATCATGTTAAATAGCATCAATCTAGGTTATACATGCATAAAATACTAACAATTTATCACTAATTACACTAGAAATTAACAAAATTGCATTAGGTAAAAAATTGGTAATTATCACAAAAACTAGGAATTTATAGAGTTTAGGGGTGTAATTTTTACCAATTTGCTGAAGAATGGGAATCTAGGCATGATTAGAGCAAGAAAAATGACGAATTACGGTAAATTTTGGCGAAATTTGGTGAAGATTTGAGAGTTTTTTCGGGTATGTGTGTGTTTTTGTGGAGAAAGACAGACCAGTCGACTGTCTTTGTATCAGGCCTGGATTTCAGCTCCATGCGATCGCATGGAGTTGAAGTGTAAAACCCATGCGATCGCATGGGGGTCCGGGTACAGTGTTTTCAGCCTTTTTTTTTTTTTAATAAAACCTTATACTTTATAAAACTTATAATTATTTAAATTTTAAAAATTTGGTTTCCTTTAGGAGCGAGGGCGTTTCGGATCGTTGTCCTAGTCTGTCCCTCGACAAAATTTTAAAATTTGTCAAATCAAAGCGCGGTTTTTTAAAAGTAAAGATTTTTGGGTTTTTTTTTATGTTTTTGGCATACTTTAATTCAATAAGATTAAAAATAATGATAATAAAAGTTCTCGTCCCTCCCTCGGGTAAAGCAATTTCGGTTTAAAGACCTAGTCTTCAACTTACGACGAATTTTAAAAATCATATTTTTAACTTAATGAGATAAAGTAAATTTTTGTTTTTAAATTCACACAACTTAAATATAAAATTAAAAATTAATATTAAAAATTCACACCAAACTTAAAATTTGAAATGCATAAAATTAAAAATTCATATTTTAAAAATTAAAAATTCACACCAAACTTAATTTAAAAATTCATATTATAAATTCTCATCAAACTTATATTAATTTTTCAAGTATTTACAATTTTAAATATATTGTTTTTACAAAGTTTACAATTTTAATTTTAGATTTAAATATTAATTTTAAAAACATGGTAAAAATAAAATTAAAAATCTTTTTGGCTTTTTATCCCACTTTAATCAATCAAATATTATCAAAAATATGCGCCCCTGTTTTCGGTAAAGTAATTTCGGTTCCAAGACCTAATTTAACTCATGACGAATTTTTGAAATATTTTGGGTTGATTGATTAAAGATATTTATACCTTAAGAATAAACGTTAAATTTCGCAGTGTTGTAATAAATTTTTGAATGATATCAATAATTTCGGTCGCCAAACCTAATTTTATTCAATACCAATTTAATACTTTATAGCGAACAAATTAGCGTTTATTATCAAAAGGTTAAAAATAAAAAAAAAATAAAAAAACTGTACATACATACCTGTGAAATAGATTTCTTAGTTATATGATCTATCCCATTCATAAGATAGTCGGTTTAATTGGTTTTCCATGGTTACATAGGCGTAACCTCGAGCATTCAGTGTCTTTTCTTCTAAACATATGAACGGTCCGTCTCTGCATAAAGTAACAAATTCGGTGTTTGAATAGGTTTGATTATTTGAACATTTACCTCCATGTGACCATTTTCCGCATTTGTGACATCTTTCTAGGTGTCGTGCTCTTCTTTTCGCTGCGGATTTTGATTTTCCTTTACCAAATTGTAACTTATTATCTTCGCATCTGGATTCTTTTCTAACTCCGTCCATTCTTTCTCTGATTACTGATACTAATTCACTCGGTAGTATGTCATTATTACGTTTAGTGATCAAAGCGTGTAGCATTAGACCATGGTTTAGTTCACAGGCAGTCTTCATTTTGTAAAAACCTAAAAAAAATAAAAATTCAGAATGGGGGGAGAAGACTAGTTCTTTAGGGTCTGCTAGGGAAAGACCATTCGGGTTTCATTTTCGAGAACTACACAAAAACAGACAATCTAACTCTAACAGAAATACATATTATCCTTTAAAGACTTGATTCTCCCCACACTTAGTTAGCTGTGGTGTCGAAATTGTGATTAACTTCGTTGTCGACTTCCATCGGACCATGTATGTAATGTTTAACTCTGTGACCATTAACTTTAAATTCCATCCCATTTGAATTTATTAATTCTATCGTTCCGTATGGGAAAACTCTTTTGACTATGAATGGTCCAGACCAGCTTGATTTCAATTTTCCAGGAAATAGCTTGAATCTTGAATTGAAAAGAAGAACTCTGTCTCCTTCTTTAAATTCTTTTGAACTTCTGATTCTTTTATCATGCCATTTCTTCGTTCTTTCCTTATAGATTAACGAATTTTCGTATGCTTCATGTCTTAATTCTTCTAATTCGTTTAGTTGACTTAATCGTAGACGTCCAGCTTCATGTAAATCAAGATTACATGTTTTCAAAGCCTAAAATGCTTTGTGTTCAATTTCTACTGGAAGATGACATGCTTTTCCATAAACAAGTCTAAAAGGTGTGGTTCCAATTGGAGTTTTGTAGGCTGTTCTAAAAGCCCAGAGTGCATCCTCCAATTTAATAGACCATTCCTTTGGATTTGATCCTACGATTTTCTCTAGAATACGTTTTAAAGCTCGGTTAGTATTTTCAACTTGTCCACTTGTTTGTGGATGATATGCGGTGGAGATTTTATGAGTTACTCCATATCTTTTAAGAACTTTCTCAAGTTGATTATTACAGAAATGAGTACCCCGATCACTTATTAAAGCTTTCGGTGTTCCAAACCTTGCAAAAAGACGTTTTAAAAAGTTGACTACAACTCGTGCATCGTTAGTTGGGAGAGCTTGTGCTTCCGCCCATTTAGATACATAATCAATGGCTACGAGTATATATAGATTATTATGAGATTTTGGAAATGGACCCATAAAGTCAATACCCCAAATGTCAAATACTTCACATACTTGGATGACATTTTGTGGCATTTCATCACGTTGACTTATTTTTCCGGCCCTTTGACATGCATCACAGGATTTGCAAAGAAGGTGTGCGTCTTTGTAAATTGTTGGCCAATAGAATCCAGCATCATAAACTTTTCTTGCTGTTAGTTGAGGCCCATAATGCCCTCCTATTGGTCCTGTGTGACAATGGTTTAATATTTTACTAGCTTCATCTCCAAATACACATCGGCGTATTATTCCATCGGGACAACTTTTAAACAAATGTGGATCTTCCCAGAAATAGTGTTTTATATCACTGAAGAATTTATTTCGTCTTTGGTACGATAATCCTTTTTCAAGGAATCCACAAACTAAGTAGTTTGCATAGTCTGCAAACCATGGGATTTCTTTATAATCTATCTTCAATAGATATTCATCAGGAAAGTTGTCTTGTATGGCTGATTCATTTAGAACTTCTAATTCGGGATTTTCAAGACGAGAAAGATGATCAGCGGCGAGATTTTCTGCTCCTCTTTTATCTCGGATTTCAATATCAAACTCTTGTAAGAGTAAGATCCAACGGATTAATCTTGGTTTAGCATCTTGTTTTGAAAATAGGTATCTAAGAGCAGAATGGTCGGTATAGACCACCGTTTTTGCTAGAACGAGATATGATCGAAATTTGTCAAAAGCAAAGACAATAGCAAGGAGTTCTTTTTCAGTAGTTGTATAGTTCGTTTGTGCTCCTTGTAACGTCTTACTAGCATAATATATAGGTTGAAATCGTTTTTCAATCCTTTGTCCTAAAACGGCTCCCATTGCAAAATCACTTGCATCGCACATTAGTTCAAATGGTAGATTCCAATTTGGTGTTATCATGATCGGTGCATTAGTGAGTTTTTCTTTAAGAATATTAAAAGATTTGATACATTCATCTGAAAAGATGAATGGAGCATCCTTTTCTAGGAGTTTATTCATAGGAGTGGCAACTTTAGAAAAATCTTTTATGAAACGTCGGTAAAAACCGGCATGCCCTAGAAAACTCCTAACTCCTCTAACATTGGTGGGATGTGGAAGTTTAGCAATTACATCTACTTTAGCTCTATCCACTTCAATTCCTTCTTTTGAAATTTTATGTCCAAGAACGATGCCTTCTTTAACCATGAAATGGCATTTCTCCCAATTAAGTACTAGATTTGATTTTTCGCATCTAATTAGCATTCGTTCCAGATTAACTAGACATTATTTAAATGTATCACCGAAGACTGAAAAGTCATCCATGAATACTTCCATGCATTCTTCTATCATGTCGTGAAAAATCACCATCATACACCTTTGAAAGGTTGCAGGGGCGTTGCAAAGTCCAAATGGCATGCGTTTGTAAGCAAAAGTACCATAAGGGCACGTGAATGTTGTTTTCTCTTGATCCTCGGGTGCTATTGGAATTTGAAAATATCCGGAAAATCCATCTAGAAAACAATAGTAGCTATTTCCGGCTAATCTTTCCAACATTTGATCTATGAAAGGTAAGGGAAAGTGATCTTTTCTGGTGGCGTCATTTAATTTTCTATAATCAATACATACACGCCATCCTGTTACAGTCCTAGTAGGAATAAGCTCATTTTTCTCATTTGTAATGACAGTCATGCCACCCTTCTTAGGTACGCATTGAACTGGGCTTACCCATGGAATATCAGAGATCGGATAAATTAAACCTGCATCTAGCAGTTTAATAATCTCTTTCTTAACTACATCTTGCATATTAGGATTTAGTCTTCGTTGGCGTTGCACATATGTTTTATGACCTTCTTCCATAAGGATTTTATGTGTGCAATACGAAGGACTTATTCCTTT
Source organism: Rutidosis leptorrhynchoides (assembly GCF_046630445.1). NCBI lineage: Eukaryota > Viridiplantae > Streptophyta > Magnoliopsida > Asterales > Asteraceae > Rutidosis > Rutidosis leptorrhynchoides. The sequence goes on from NC_092333.1 coordinate 164,087,594, forward strand.
AATATCATGAATCTTCCATGCAATGGCTGGTTTATGAGCTTTCAACACAGAAATGAGTTGTGATTTCTCATTTTCAGTAAGAGAAGATGATATTATTACAGGTAATTCAGATTCACCATGTAAATAAGCGTATTCCAAATGGTTTGGAAGTGGCTTTAACTCTAATTTCGGAGGTTCTTCTATCGATGATTTATATCGATATCTGTCTTCTTCTTTTAGCATTTGAATTTCTTCTGTTGTTGGTTCATATCCATTAGCTATAAGTGTAGCTAACATTTCAGCTTCATCAATTGGTTCATTACCTTCTCCTAAAGAACATTCTCCTGTTCCTTGTAATTCTGGAAATTCTTCTAATAATTCTGCATGTGCATCTATAGTTTGAATATAATAACATGTATCATCTGCAGATTGCGGTTGTTGCATTGCTCTATCAATTGAAAAGGTAACACTCTCATCCTCTATACTTAGGGTCAGTTTCTTACCGAACACGTCTATCATTGCTTTAGCCGTGTTTAGAATGGTCTTCCTAATATGAGAGGAACTTGAGAATCTTCTTCCATGTCCAAAACAACAAAATCTACTGGAAATACTAAAGTACCAACTTTAACTAGCATGTTCTCCATTATCCCTCTAGGATATTTTATTGATCTATCGGCTAGTTGTATGCTTATTCTAGTTGGTTTCAATTCTCCAAGGTCTAGTTTAGTGTATAGTGAATACGGCATTAGATTTATACTAGCACCTAAGTCTGCCAATGCTTCTATTAAACTAAGACTACCCAGAAAACATGGAATTGTGAAACTTCCTGGATCAGATAATTTTTCTGGTATCTTATTCAACAGCACTGCTGAACAATTAGCATTCATAGTAACAGCCGAGAGTTCTTCCATTTTCTTTCTATTTGAAATTAGATCTTTCAAGAATTTAGCATATCTAGGCATTCCTGAAATCACGTCAATGAAAGGAAGATTTACATGTATCTGTTTAAACATATTCAAGAATTTGGATTGCTCGGCTTCAAGTTTATCTTTCTTCATTTTACTCGGGTAAGGAAGTGGTGGTTGGTATGGTTTAACATAAGGTTTATCCTTAACTATGTTATCTTCATTAACCTTTTCAACTACCGGTTCTTTTTCCTTATCTTGATCAGGTTGTGGTTCTTGTGGAGTAGGAATAGCTTTATCAGAAGTTACAGGTATTTCAGGTGGTTTAAGTGTTGTACCACTTCTTGTGGTAATGGCTTTAGCTGTTTCACTCCGGGGGTTAGCATTTGTATCACTAGGTAGACTTCCTGGTTTTCTTTCACCTATTAACCTTGCTAGGTTACTCACTTCTTGTTCTAGAATTTGAATAGAAGCTTGTTGATTTCTAAATGCTTGAGCATTTTGTTCATTGGTTTGTTTCTGAGATGTGAAAAACTGCGTTTGAGTTTCAACTAGCTTCGTCATCATATCTTCTAAATTCGGCTTTTTATCATCGGTTTGTTGTGGTGGTTTGTTTTGAAAATTCGGTCTTTGCTGATTGTAATTATTATTAGATACTTGTTGATTGCTAGGACCTTGTTGGTTGTTGTATGGAATATTTTGGTTATAATTCTGGTTTTGATTGTAAATCGGTCTTGGCGGTTGATAATTATTCTGATAATTATTTCCAGGCCTTTGGTTTATGTATGAAATATTCTCTCTTTGTTCCATTGTTAATTCAATACTGAGACAATCTTTTGTCAAATGTGGTCCTCCACACTGCTCACAACTAATTCGTATTGAGTGAATATCTTTAGTCATCTTTTCCATTCGTCTCTCCACAGCATCTATCTTTGCGGAAATGGAATCTAAGTCATGGCTAGAATCGGCTCTAGCTGCTTTAGATGATCTAATGATATCTTTTTCTTGGTGCCACTCATGTGAGTGGGAAGCAGTGTTATCAATAATTTTGTAAGCATCAGTTTCGGTTTTCTTCATAATAGAACCACCAGCTGCTATATCTATGTCTTTTCTTGTAGTGATGTCGCATCCTTGGTAGAATATTTGTACTATTTGACAGGTGTCTAAACCATGTTGCGGACATCCTCTTAATAACTTTCCATATCTAGTCCACGCCTCATATAGAGTTTCATTTGGCTTCTGTGTAAACGTAACAATTTCTGCTTGAAGTCTTACGGCTTTAGATGCAGGAAAGAATTGTTTAAGAAATTTGTCAACTAAAACATCCCATGTATCAATCGCCCCTTTAGGTAACGATTCCAACCAATCTTTGGCTTCTCCCTTTAAAGTCCAGGGAAATAACATGAGATATATCTGTTCATTCTCCACTTCTCGGATTTTAAATAGTGTGCAGATCCTATTAAAGGTACGTAGATGTTCATTTGGATCTTCCTTCGGTGCACCACTAAATTGGCATTGATTAGTCACCATGTGTAGAATTTGTCCTTTGATTTCATAATCTGGCGCATTAATGTCTGGATGAGTAATTGCGTGACCTTGGCCAGTGCGTTTAGCTCTCATTCGGTCTTCCATACTTAAAGGTTCCAGATTCTCCATAATTGAATTTGTTGAATCGGAATCACTAGAGGATTCTGATTTAATGGTTCGTTCCTCAACAATCTCTGTTTGAATGATTGGTGGTTCCGGGGGAAAGTTTAGTGGTTCAGGATCTACGAACCGTTCCTGAATATTCTCCTGATTCTCAATTGTGAGGTCGGGTTCAAAAAATGGATTATCGGAAATTTGAACTGAAGTACTTGGTCGACTGGATGACGATTCTAAAGAAAAATCAACGGCGGTTATATTTGCTAAATGTCTTGATCTAGTTACAGGTGGTGAACGTACAAAAGGTGGTGAACGTCTTGCTCGGTGCATTCACTGAATATCCTATTAGTTTTAAAAAGGAAAGAAAAATTATAATAAGTTATCCAATTAATAGACTTTTCTGATTTTGCCCACGTTTCGAATAGCCAAAAGATGCAGCAGAGGGGCAGGATTCGTTTGGTCTCAATATAATTGAGGACTGTTTGGCTCCAATAACTCGGTCCACGTACAAATCCAACTATTACTACGAACCAGAAAATTTTGATGTCTATCAATTTAACCACTCAAAATAAATTTTTGTAATTTTAAGAAATTTAGATAAGAAGTAGAATAAAAATCTATGTCCTAAAACTGGAATAGCGAGAAATAAGAAAGAAAAAGAGTTCGTCGAAAAAGGTCGAAAAAGAAAAATGGTTGAAAAATAAAAGGTGACGGAAAAATAAAAGAAACTTATAAAACTTAAAAAAAAACTTGACTAACCTAACCTTATTACTACAACTAACTTAAAATTATAATCGCAAATTGAAATTACTAATTGGAATGATAATTGATACATAGGGAAAAGTCGTCTAAAAATATTAAAACTTACAGGAAAAACTAAATCCCAAATGGAAATATCTTAAAAAGAAACTAAAACTTAAAAAGGCGTCGCAAAATTCTAGAGTACCTAAATCTTAGTCTAAAGAAAAAGCACTTAAGGGATTTTACGGCAAAGCCTAAAAATCTAGAAGTAAAAATAACTATGGCAAAAACTATGAATTAAAACTAAATATGAGCTAAAAATACAAAAGTTACGCTAAAACGATTAAAAAGGAAAAAAAATATAAAAATATATAAAAAGTTGTAAAAAGTACAATTTTTATAAAAATATTATTTTTATATTATTTATTTTATAAAACTATTAATTTTATAATTTAAATAAACTAATTAAACTAAAAATACAAACTCTAAGAAAAAAATATTTATATTTTTGTTTTTTCTTTTTTTTTCTTCTTATTTTTGAATATTTAAAACGTATTTTTACAAATGCGTACTAAAAGTAAAAATTTTTTTTTTTTATAGCGTTGCGCTTCCGGCTTTTAAGACGTTCCCCGGCAGCGGCGCCAAAAATACTTGATGTCAAAGCAGAGGGGTATAAAATACTATTAATTTTTACAAGGAAATACTATTAAATACGATACAATTTTACACAAGATATTTATTTATTTATAGAATGGATATACTTAAACCTTGCTACAACACTTATAGGCAGTGTACCTAATCGTACAGTAGTGTAGTTTTTAGTAAGTCCGGTTCGTTCCACGGGGAATCTTTTTAAACAAAGCTTAACGCTATATGAGTTTACTTTTATAAAAATACAAATATATATATATATAAGTAATATTATTATTATAAGGGGGGGTTTTTACCGTTTAATGACCGGTTTGTCGATTTTAAAACTTTAGTCGCAGTTAAAACCTAATGTAAAATATTAAAAATAAATACAAGACTTAAATTAAAGCATAAAGTAAATAACGATAATGAAATTGCGAATAATAAAAGTGCGATAAAATAAAATTGCGATAATTAAAAAGTACGATAATTAAAAGTGCGATTAAATAACAATAAATAAAAGTGCGATAATTAGAAGTGCAATTAAATATAAAATAAAGGAAATTAAATATGAAATAAAAGAATTATGCTTATTTAAACTTCCGTAATCATGATGTTTGACGTGTTGATTTTAGTTTTATGCCCATGGGTTAATTGTCCTTTGTCCTGGATTATTTAATATGTCCGTCTGGTTTTTGTCCATAACAGTCCATCAGTCATAAATATAAAGTGCGAATGTCCTCTTCAAATTATTCTTATACCCGAAGTTAAATATTCCAACTAATTGAGGACTTAAACTGTAACAAGATTTTAATACTTTGTTTAATAATTACACCAGGATGTCGACTGAGTGTAACCCAAGGTTTTAATATTTTGTTATCAATTATACCAAGTGTCCTTGTACATAATTTCACCCCTGTTTTAATTATTCTAGTGGCTATTAATCCATTCCCGTGTCCGGTTAAATGAACGATTATTCGTACATATAAATACCCCGCCCATCGTGTCCGATTGAGTGTATATGGTAATTTATAGGGACGCCCAATTATAAATCTTTATATAACAAACTATCATTTAGTTAAACAAATATAAAGCCCATTAATAGCTCATAGTTTAATTTCCACAAGTGTCGTTCTTTTGTCCAAACCCCAATTATGGTACAAAGCCCAATTACCCAATTTTAGTAATTAGCCCAACATCATGATTACTTCGGATTAAATAAGCATAATAATAACTTAGCTACGAGACATTAATGTAAAAAGGTTGAACATAACTTACAATGATTAAAAATAGCGTAACGTTACACGGACAGAATTTCGACTTACACCCTTACAACATTCGCTAACATACCCTTATTATTAGAATTATAATTAAAATTAAAATATAAATTATAAATATATATATATATATGTTTTACGTATGAGAAAAGAGAAAGATGGATGGATTTTTGGTGCACAAAGCTCGATTTTTATAGGCATGTGGGCTGGAACTAGGGCTCATGCGATCGCATGGATTTATGCCTTCCAGGCCATGCGATCGCATGGCCAGCTGGGGAGGCTCATTTTTGGTTGTTTTCTTCTGCCGACGGTTTTATAAATAATATAATATATTAAATAATTATAAGAATTATTTAAATATTATATTATATTTATGTGCATAGTTGACTTGTAATTTTTAGTCCGTTGCGTCGAGCGTTGAGAGTTAACTCCGGTCCCAGTTCCGGATTTTCGAACGTCCTTGCGTACAATTTTATATTTTGTACTTTGCGTTTTGAATCTTGTACTCTTGTAATTTCGAGACGTTTCTTATCAATAATTGGAACCTCTTTGATTGTCTTTTGTACTTTTGAGCTTTTTGGTCGTTTGCGTCTTCAATTCGTCGAATCTGTCTTTTGTCTTCACCTTTTATTATTTAAACGAATATCACTTGTAAATAGAACAATTGCAACTAAAAGCTTGTCTTTCTTGAGGAATAATGCTATGAAATATATGTTCGTTTTTAGCATTATCAGAACCACTGGTGCAAATTAAACATGAGCAAACAAAGTCATGTTGTGCTTTAAATCCAGAAATAAAAAGAATGCTTTTTCCGGAATTGATCTTGCAAGCCTCATTAGGAAGAAATATTGAAGATCCTATGATGTTCAACTTATAAAAAAGATAAAACTTTCATTATGTTATTATTTACCACTAAATGTCACCATAAGTTATATAATCTATTGATTGAGAATTAATCTAATTAAAATAATGTAGGAATTCATAGGTAAAAACCTTCTTGCATTAAATATCATGTGGAAATACATGGAATGGGTAATTTAACCCAAATGGATCATAACTTTCCACTTTAACCAAAGTAAGCTCAAAACTCATTTTTAAAATATCAAGACCTGTAAATACGCTTGACACGACATTATACACATGTTCAAACCAACAAATACCCATTTTGACACTATATAGTCCAAACGGGTCAAGGAGTAAAAATGGGCAATTAAGACATTTTTTAATCTACAACACCTACAATTTTATTTCAAAAGCTACAATTTAACATTTCAAACCAACCATATATTTTCCTAGAAAATTTAGGATATATACCATGTAGCCATAACAATCAACAATTCAATTGACTTGTATCAGTATAATCTTGAAGCTTCTTCACATGAATTTTGTAACGACGCAAGATGACGAAATTGAGTGATGGTGTCCATCTAATGAACCAATAGATATCAAAACTGCAACCAGCCCATCATGAAAACACTCACAACGTCATAAGTCGAAAAAAATATACTTATTCAAATAGTCAAATTAATATTAACATCATAAACTGATGCAGAGTCATTTGCACTTAACGACCCGATACTTTGGATCCATAAAATAGTTTCATTCGAATGATCAAAAGCAACATAGTGATTTACAAATGACCAAAAGTTGTATAATTATGACTTGTAAATACATAATGCACAAAGTTACTGATGAAGCGTGAGGGTACGAAATAGTATTAAATTTTTAATACAAAATACTACAAAATATGACACAAGTTTTATTAATTTACGGATGGGATATACCTAAACCTTGCTACAACACTATAGGCAGTGTACCTAATCGTAGAGTAGTGTAGTTTTTAGTAAGTCCGGTTCGTTCCACAGGGAGCTGGTGATACTTACTATATTTTTAACTATATTTATACAAAATATATATAATTATATAAGTAGTAATATTATTATAAAAGGGGGGTTTTACCGTTTAATGACCGGTTTGTCGATTCTATATTTTAAGCGTAAAGATAAATGACGATAATTAAAGTGCGTAAAATAATGACAATAAATAAAATGACAGTAAATAAAATTGCGAGTAATAAAATGACAGTAAATAAAGATACGATGAGAAATATAATAAAAGAATTATGCTTATTTAAACTTCCGTAATCATGATGTTTGACGTGTTGATTTTAATTTATTACCATGGGTTAATTGTCCTTTGTCCTGGTTTATTTGATACATCTATCTGGTTTTTGTCCATAATAGTCCATCGGTCATAAATATAAAGTGCGAGTATCCTCGTCAAATTACCCTTATACCCGAAGTCAAATATTCCAACTGATTAAGGATTTAAACTGTGACGCAGTTATCACTTCTGTCAACAATTACACCAGTTATCACTGTATGTAATCCACCCCTGTTTTAATTAGTTTATGAATATTAATTCATCCACTTGATCAGAATGAATAATCAATTACCCAACCCAATTGATTAATTAAATGATTATAACAGATTCCATATGAACATCACTAAATAGGACAACCATAATCATTATTAATTATTAGGTTAATTAATTTGAAGATAGGTTCGACAGACTCCAATGAGTTGTCACTCAATTAGACAATACCCCCCATCTATTAATAGTCAATAGTTCAATTTCCACAAGTGTCGGTCTTTTGTCCAAACCCCAATTATGGTACAAAGCCCAATTACCCAATTTTAGTAATTAGCCCAACATCATGATTACTTCGGATCAAATAAGCATAATAACGACTTAGCTACGAGACATTAATGTAAAAAGGTTGAACATAACTTACAATGATTAAAAATAGCGTAGCGTTACACGGACAGAATTTCGACTTACACACTCAAATGATCTCTATCATAAATCTTATTATTATCATAATTTAAACTTAAAATTAAGATTATTGTTATATCTTATTACATTAACATTATGATAGAGATATAGAATATAGATATTGATAATTGATATTGATAATTGATCGAAGAAAAAGAGATCGGAAAAAAATTCTTTTCTCCTCATTCATCGAACATAGATCGTTCTTTTATAGGCCAAATTATAAAATGAATTTTCATTTACGACCCCTGAACTATGCTCAATTAACAACTTTTTATTATTTAATATTATTCTTATTATGATTTATTTAAATATTATATTTTATTCTTGTGCATAGTTGACTCGTAATTTTTACACCGTTGCGTCGAGCGTTGAGAGTTGGTTCATGTCCTGGTTTCGGATTTTCGAACGTCCTTTCGTATAATTTAATATCTTGTACTTTGCGTTTTGTAACTTGTACTCTTGTCATTTTTAGACGTTTCTCATCAATAAATTGAACCTTTTGAATTGTATCTTGTACATTTGAGCTTTTTGGATGTTTTGGTCTTTCAAATCTTCGTTTTTGTCTTTAAATCTTCATTTTCGAGCGATTTGCGTCTTTCGTCTTCGCACTTATTTATTTAACTATTACAACTAAAAATAAGGAAATTACATTAAAAAACTTTACATATTGGAACGATATTGCTACTAAATATATGTTCATTTGGAACACTATCAAATATCCCCACACTTGAGCGTTGCTTGTCCTCAAGCAATACAGAACTTGAAATAAAAACATACATGAATCACTTTTTTATTCATCACATTTTGTACATCAGTGATTTTGATATAGCGGTATAAACAATGACAGTAATGATGGTTAAAGGTGGGTGTGTCATCCACAGTTGCCTTGGGTTTAGGTCAACGACACTTGCAATCAAATAGCCGATTTACTTTCGGTTTCCAAAGCAAAGTGCACATTTGAAAGGCGGTTTACAGTCCCACATGACTATAAAAATGTAGATCCTTTAGGAAATTGGATCTTTATGAAAACATTTGATCTTTTAAAAATTCAAGCTAGATTTTACCCTAGACAAGTTTTCTGATTTGACCCACCATCGGTGTTGCAAAATATATTTGTGGATCAATATTTTGGCTAAAAACATTTAGGTTCGTGTAATCCACTGCTATCCCGGTATCGGAAAGCACACATCCAGTTTACTTGTTCCGTATATTACCTTTCGGTAAACTACCGTCCGATTGTAAAGGAAAGCGATGAACAAGAAACTGTTAAGGCAATGTCTAATGACATGCATTTGTTCATGGTCTAAAAACGTGTCGGATGCTAGAACTATCCTTGGTAGGAGCAATAGTAAAGATCATCCTATGATTTTTCGGTCTGGCACAAGGTCCTGTCTCTGACCATGCTATGCAACCACCGTTCTTACGGTTGACACCCGATTTGGTTCAGGTGACCTAATGAAATCCAGGTGAATTCCTAGGATTTTACGTTCAATGGTAATGAACGCATTGAAAATGGTTTTTCAGAAAACAAATCGGTTTGTAATTTTTGATCAAAATATTTTCTCGTTCAAGCTCGAGTTTAGATATCATCGAATTCCATGAGTTTGAATTCTCAATCTTTAAGGTCAATCTCAAGGATTGAGTAATATCAGTCTTAAAAGCTGATTTTTAATCTTTAAGGAGATTATCCTTTTCTGGGGATCTGATTCATTAGTCTTATCCAGCTAATTTGCACGGTGCCCCCCCATTGTACGAGATAAATCCTTCTCATGGTTAGGATAAATCTGACCACTTGGCGACCCTGTTTGATGCTGAGGTCCGTGGATTTCCTGCTGATTTTAGAGATGACTTTTCTAGATTTTTCGTCAACCTACAGCTGGTCTGGACGACAACTTCATGACCTAAATCAAGAAGCGCGTTTCTTTTTCGGAAGACTTTACTTCCTTTTAATGATGGAATTGATTCATCGTGTAGATCCATCTTTCTTACAGTAAATCGGGTAAACCAGTTAATTTAGTCCAAAGTAAAAGCACCTGCAATAACTTTACAAAAACATGTGATAGATAGTTTTTAATTGAATAACTTGGTACATTCTCCCCACACTTAGTTTCTTTCTTTGCCTTTTTATTCTCCTTTATTCCATTTTAAATGAATTCAAGCGTTTTAGGTTGTTTCTCAATTTATGCCCTTTTCGAGGTAACGATAATTTTGGCATTAACACCTAGTTTTATCGTTCATAAATATGTATAAACATGATTTTGACTTCAGTTAATTGAAAATTTTTCAAATTTTCACAAAATTTGGCAAATAAACCAAGTATAAACCTGAGAGAATTTATAACCCTTCCCCACACTTAAGATCATGCAATGCCCTCATTTGCATGAAATCAGACTATAATTTAAATTTATGAGGGTGATTAGCGTAGAAAAGTGATTAAAAATACCGAGTTTGCAAACATATTGTTATTTCACATTTGATTTTTTTGCGTCTTGTCAAAATCAGTAGCTTTTGCTGAACTTCATGACAGTCTTTGAAAGTGCGATGTTTTACCCTGTTTTGTACATAAGATAAAATACAAACATATATATATATATATATTTTTGAAGTTTGGTTTATAACCCCACTTTTCAAAAATTTATAAAGTATAATATTTTTGGCATACTTTAAATCAATAAAATTAAAAATAATGATAACAAAATTTGTCGCCCCACCCTCGGGTAAAGTAATTTCGGCTCAACGACCTAGTCTTAAACTCACGACAAATTTTAGAAATCATTTTTTTCAACTTAATGAATTAAAGTAAATTTTGTTTTTAAAATTCACACAAAACTTAAATTAAAAAAAACATATTAATTTTATATAAAACCTACAAAACAAAAATTCAGAATGGAGGGAGAAAACTAGTTCTTTAGTGTCTGCTAGTGGAAAAGACCAATCGGATTCCATTCTCGGAACTACACGAGAACAGAACAACTAACTCCAGACAGCATTTTCTTTTTAGAACATTTGAATCTCCCCACACTTAGGTAGCTGTGGTGTCAAAATTGTGATTAACTTCATCGTCAATTTCTCTTGGACCATAATCAACTTGCATATCTGTGACTTTCTCTTTAAGCCATTGGTCGGATTCCTGTGTAATATCCACAATTTCAACTAGTTTCTCCTTTTCTTTAGGTGATAGATTGGATACTAACCGGTTACATAACTTAAAGTTCCCCTTGGTTCTAGCATCGCGAATCCGTTTAATAAGTTTCTTCATTGAACTATTAATAACGGGATCATTTAATTTCGTATCAACAACGGGGTTCTTTGTTATCATGTCATCATTAGGTGTTACTTCATTTTCCCCACACTTAGGCGTTTCATTATTGCTAAGTATTACCGTTGGAGTTGGTAAAATCACATGGTTCTTACCAATTATTTTTACTGGTTCAATGGTTTTGGCTGGTGGAGATTTAGACTTTCGAATCATAAAGGTGATCGATTTGTCACCACTTTTAAGTGTCATTCTTCCATTTCCTACATCAAATAACGCCTTGGTGGACGCTAAGAATGGTCGACCTAAAATTAGAGGAATGTTTGGGTCCTCTTCTATGTTAATGACAATGAATTCGACTAGAAAGGTTAAATTGCCTACTTGAATGGGTAGGTTGTCAGCAATTCCAACTGGGTGCTTAATGGTTTGATCAAAGAGTCGAACACTCATATCCGTTGGACTTAACTTACCTACACCTAATCTCTTATATAAGGAAAGAGGCATAACACTTACACTTGCACCTAAATCTGCTAGTGCATCATACATGACACAATCACTAAGTAGACAAGGAACAATAAATTCACCCGGATCACCTACCCTAGGTGGAGGTTTTGGTGGAACTGTATTCACCGGGTTTACTTCTACGGCTTTTGTTTCTTGTACTTTCTTATTCTTTTTCTTCTTCTTCTTTCCAGAGGTATCACAATCTTTATTACCTATCACTTGCTCATACTCAACTCCTTTTCTTGGAAACGGGATGGGTGGTTTGTATGGTGCCACCATTGGCTTTACATACTCGGGTGGTGGTGGTGGTGTAACTTCTTCATTGTTACTTACATCTAAAACCTTCCCATCTTCTGATGTTGGTTTTTCAGAATTTGTTGACACCATATTAACATTCTCTTTCCGAGGATTTACTTCAGTATTACTCGGTAGCTTTCCTTGTTCCCTCTCACTCATCATGCTAGCAAGAGTACCTACGTGTTTTTCTAGATTCAAAATGGAAGCTTGTTGAGTTCTTAATGACTGATCAAACCTCTCGTTCGTTTGGGTTTGAGTCTCAATAAATTGTGTTTGAGATTCAACTAGCTTGAATACCACGTCTTCCATATTTGACTTTTTCTCTTCAGTTTGTTGTTGTGGTTTATATAAGCCAGGTCTTTGTTGATTGAAAGTGTTGTTTTGAGTTGGTTGGTTATTCGGACCTTGTTGGTTATACCAGTTATTTTCGGGTCCTTTTGGATTGTAAAGAATGTTTTGATTTCGATTTAAGTTTAGCCTTGGCGGTTGATAATTATTTTGATAATTATTTCCCGGCCTTTGGTTCATATAGGAAACATTCTCTCGTTGTTCCATCGTTGGTTCAATGTGACAATCTTTCAATAAGTGTGGTCCACCGCATTGCTCACAACTGATTCGTATTGCGTGAATATCTTTATTCATCTTTTCCATTCGTCTTTCGAAAGCATCTATTTTTGCGGAAACGGAATCAAAGTCATGGCTAGAATCGGCTCTAGCCACTTTAGATGAACGAAAAATATCTTTTTCTTGGTGCCACTCATGCGAGTGGGAGGCTGTGTTATCAATAATTTTGTAAGCTTCAGTTGCGGTTTTCTTCATAATGGAACCACCAGCTGTTATGTCGATGTCTTTTCGTGTGGCGATGTCTACGCCTTTATAGAAGATTTGTACTATTTGAAAAGTATCTAATCCGTGTTGAGGACATCCTCTCAACATCCTTCCGAATCTTGTCCACGCCTCATATAATGTTTCATTTGGATTTTGCGCGAACGTAACAATTTCTCCTTGAAGTCTCACGGCTTTGGATGCCGGAAAGAATCGTTTAAGAAATTTTTCAACTAAAACATCCCATGTGTCAATCGCCCCTTCAGGTAACGATTCTAACCAATCTTTGGCTTCTCCCTTTAAAGTCCAGGGAAATAACATGAGATAGATCTGCTCATCTTCCACTTCTCGGATTTTGAATAGTGTACAAATTCTTTTAAACGTACGAAGGTGTTCGTTAGGATCTTCATTCGGTGCACCACTGAATTGGCATTGGTTAGTTACCATGTGTAGAATTTGTCCTTTGATTTCATAATCTGGCGCATTAACTTCTGGTTTAATAATGGCATGACCTTGGCCCGTGCGTGTGGCTCTCATTCGATCTTCCATACTTAGAGGTTCCGTTACTTCCATAATTGAATTTGTTGAATACGAATCACTAGAGGACTCTGATTTAACGGTTTGTGGTTCAGGAGGAATAATTAGTGGTTCAGGATCTTGGAATTGTCCTTGAATATGCTCCGGGTTCTTAATTGTGAAGTCGGGTTCAAAAGATGGATTATCGGAAATTTGAGTTAGAGTTCTTGGTCGACTAGATGACGATTCTAAAGAAAAATCAACGGCGACAATATTTGCTAGATGTCTTGATCGAGTTACAGGTGGTGAACGTATGAAAGGTGGTGAACGTTTTGCTCGGTGCATTCACTGAATATCCTATTAGTTTTTAAAAAGGAAAGAAAAATTATAATAAGTTATCCAATTAATAGACTTTTCTGATTTTGCCCACGTTTCGAATAGCCAAAAGATGCAGCAGAGGGGCAGGATTCGTTTGGTCTCAATATAATTGAGTACTGTTTGGCTCCAATAACCCGGTCCACGTACAAATCCAACTATTACTACGAACCAGAAAATTTTGATGTCTATCAATTTAACCACTTAAAATAAATTTTCGTAATTTTAAGAAATTTAGAGAAGAAGTAGAAAAAAATTCTAAGTCCTAAAAACTAGAATGGCGAGAAATAAGAAAGAAAAAGATTGCGCGTCGAAAAAGGTCGAAAAATAAAAAAAAGGCGAAGAGTGGCTTATAAGACTTTAAAAACACGCGATTAATCCAACCTTATAACTATCACTATCTTAAAATTAAAACTACAAATAGAGATTACTAATTGGAATTGTAATTGATACATAGGTAAAAGGCGTCGAAGGAAAAAAAAATAAGAAAATATCACGAAAAATGGCGTCGCAAAATTTTAAGGCACCTAAAACTTAGTCTAAGGAATAAGCACTTAAGGGATTTTACGGCAAAGCCTAAAAAAAAAATCTAATAAAAATTAAAACTATGGCAAAAACTAAACTAAATACTAAAAATTGTAACTAGAGTGTTATTAAAAAAAAATACACAAGTTTTATAAAATAGATATGGGTTATATATTTCAACTTGTGATAAAAAAAACGACACCTTTAAACCCCATTTGCCATTCTTTTTTTTTTTTTTTTTTAACACTAATTAGCAATTAGCAATAGTGTATATGGCCCCATTGCCCCAACTTGCACCCTTTTAATTTCGGCCGACAATTGCAAGTTGTAGTTGTTGTTTTTTTTTTTTTTTTTTAAATTATTATATATATTTTTTTTTAGGACAGCGAAAAAAAAAAAAAAAAAAAAAAATATAGATTAAAATTATTAATAATACTCGTACCAAATATAGACAAATGTTTTTGGTAAATGTTGATTATATCAAAAATAATTTAAAAATACTCGTACCACTAGAAAATTTTGACATTCTTTGCTCAAGCTTGTGCCAAATGTATGTGTATCTACTGCTATTTTATCTCCTAATTAGAAGTTTATAGATTATAGATGTTCAATTCTAGACGACTCTCTTGTCCATCAACTTTTTACAAATTTTTGACAACTCCACATGGGTGGGTCCCAGAATTTACAACAACCCAAAAACAATAGTTTTTTTTTTTTTTTTTTAATTAATTATGGTTATGTATGGATATATTTTGGGACTATCGCACATGTGTAGGATTTTTCTAGTTTATCAAGTTCGAAATTTGTAACACACTTTGACACACGGTCGAAATTATTATTATTTTTTTTTTTACAAACTTATATTTTCACAAATATAAATTAAAAATATAGCGTTTTAGAGGTCCCCGGCAGCGGCGCCAAAAACTTGGTGATGAAGCGTGAGGGTACGAAATAGTATTAAATTTTTAATACAAAATACTACAAAATATGACACAAGTTTTATTAATTTACGGATGGGATATACCTAAACCTTGCTACAACACTATAGGCAGTGTACCTAATCGTAGAGTAGTGTAGTTTTTAGTAAGTCCGGTTCGTTCCACAGGGAGCTGGTGATACTTACTATATTTTTAACTATATTTATACAAAATATATATAATTATATAAGTAGTAATATTATTATAAAAGGGGGGTTTTACCGTTTAATGACCGGTTTGTCGATTCTATATTTTAAGCGTAAAGATAAATGACGATAATTAAAGTGCGTAAAATAATGACAATAAATAAAATGACAGTAAATAAAATTGCGAGTAATAAAATGACAGTAAATAAAGATACGATGAGAAATATAATAAAAGAATTATGCTTATTTAAACTTCCGTAATCATGATGTTTGACGTGTTGATTTTAATTTATTACCATGGGTTAATTGTCCTTTGTCCTGGTTTATTTGATACATCTATCTGGTTTTTGTCCATAATAGTCCATCGGTCATAAATATAAAGTGCGAGTATCCTCGTCAAATTACCCTTATACCCGAAGTCAAATATTCCAACTGATTAAGGATTTAAACTGTGACGCAGTTATCACTTCTGTCAACAATTACACCAGTTATCACTGTATGTAATCCACCCCTGTTTTAATTAGTTTATGAATATTAATTCATCCACTTGATCAGAATGAATAATCAATTACCCAACCCAATTGATTAATTAAATGATTATAACAGATTCCATATGAACATCACTAAATAGGACAACCATAATCATTATTAATTATTAGGTTAATTAATTTGAAGATAGGTTCGACAGACTCCAATGAGTTGTCACTCAATTAGACAATACCCCCCATCTATTAATAGTCAATAGTTCAATTTCCACAAGTGTCGGTCTTTTGTCCAAACCCCAATTATGGTACAAAGCCCAATTACCCAATTTTAGTAATTAGCCCAACATCATGATTACTTCGGATCAAATAAGCATAATAACGACTTAGCTACGAGACATTAATGTAAAAAGGTTGAACATAACTTACAATGATTAAAAATAGCGTAGCGTTACACGGACAGAATTTCGACTTACACACTCAAATGATCTCTATCATAAATCTTATTATTATCATAATTTAAACTTAAAATTAAGATTATTGTTATATCTTATTACATTAACATTATGATAGAGATATAGAATATAGATATTGATAATTGATATTGATAATTGATCGAAGAAAAAGAGATCGGAAAAAAATTCTTTTCTCCTCATTCATCGAACATAGATCGTTCTTTTATAGGCCAAATTATAAAATGAATTTTCATTTACGACCCCTGAACTATGCTCAATTAACAACTTTTTATTATTTAATATTATTCTTATTATGATTTATTTAAATATTATATTTTATTCTTGTGCATAGTTGACTCGTAATTTTTACACCGTTGCGTCGAGCGTTGAGAGTTGGTTCATGTCCTGGTTTCGGATTTTCGAACGTCCTTTCGTATAATTTAATATCTTGTACTTTGCGTTTTGTAACTTGTACTCTTGTCATTTTTAGACGTTTCTCATCAATAAATTGAACCTTTTGAATTGTATCTTGTACATTTGAGCTTTTTGGATGTTTTGGTCTTTCAAATCTTCGTTTTTGTCTTTAAATCTTCATTTTCGAGCGATTTGCGTCTTTCGTCTTCGCACTTATTTATTTAACTATTACAACTAAAAATAAGGAAATTACATTAAAAAACTTTACATATTGGAACGATATTGCTACTAAATATATGTTCATTTGGAACACTATCAGTTACTAACCATAAGACATGCTTTAAAAAAAAAGGCATTTTTTGTTTGACTGGATAACATATATAGTATCAAATACCTTGAGTGAAGTAAAAAGAAAGCATGGAACTTTTATTGGCTAAACTGGAATTGATTGTTTCTTACCTTAAGGTTACTAAATAGAAAGCATTGAACTATTATTGGGTAAACACTCACTATGTTTCTCTCTTTGTCCGTTCAATAGTCAAGGAAAAAAAAATGGAACTTTTATTGGCTAAACCCATTATATTTTTCATTTTAAACCCGCCCACTTTTAAATTTTTTTAACTCTTCTCTCAACCTTTTTTTAGAACATTTTTTTCCTACAATATAGTTTTTTACAAAAAAAATTTATTACCTTTGTTTTCCCGCATTTAAATATTGATTAAGAAAAGTACCCAAATTATGTGGGGTTCATAATGTTAAACCGCCAGAATTTAGCTATTAACATGTAGTATTTGAACATACTTTATCTCTAAGGGTTCAAAATGTCAAAGTGGTGAGATAAAATAATGGCTCTTTAGTAAACTGGTGGGACAAAAAAATGGCTTAAAAGCAATATGATATACTATTTTCTTAATTAGCATGCCATAAAGTTATGACTCAAATCAATAGAATTAAAGAAAATACACATGTTGATCATTTATAAGCACACAATATAATAGTTAAAGTCTAACAAAAGAAGTATCATACTGTATGCCAATGTGTGCTCCTTATAAAAGACATATCAGCTGCACATTATTACCCTGTTCATGTAAACATATAGAATGTATTTCAGGAGCTATTCAAGCAAATATATGTATAAATGCCGCAGTTTAGTAATTGAATGGTCACGGAACTCTAACACACAGACATGTAAATTGAGATGAACATATTAAACTTTAAGCATATATTACCTTGGTTCCAATAGAAGAGCAAATTATGTCTGACAAAGCTTTTTATTTATCAGCAAACTATATGTAGAGCAAATAATGTCTGACTGCTCATTAACCAAGGTATGTTGAGCAGATGATGTTATTGACCAAGGTATGGTTAGTCATTATTCATATTGGAACCAAGTCCCTCTTTCGTTTTAGCCCATTGTGACACTCATTCAACCTGCAACCCATTTCTCCAGCTTCACATACTAAATGTTATGTCACGACTCGTCCGTTTTGACCCAATTTACAATCATTCAGCCCACAATTTGTTTTACAGCATCACATATTAACGTCCATAGATTCATCTTCAAAGCCTAAAACTAAAAAAAGATAGAATGGTTAGAACTTAACTCTATCATAAATACCGGTACAAAATCCATTCGCATAACACAGATAAAATGACAAGTGACTAAATTTTGCTTTAAAGAAATTTAAGTTACAACTAAACACATGAATTGAAAAGTACACCTTTGCAAATATGTAATCTGTACATAACCATACAATTGAAAGGCAGGTCTAGATAAAAACTTGCTTTCCAGCTGCAAAAAACCCACCATAAGTCATATACTCATATGTCATGCAAGTATCTATCCTTCATACAATAATGCACATGTCGAATCGTGAAAAAACATATCATAATGAGGATTGAGGAGTTCAAGATGGGTGGAGTAATACAATATCAAAAATAAATTAAGTCATCATGACATGTGTATTATAAGATTAAAAAAACAGTAAAAGCATCAACAAAGCCTTTAATTTCCTAAGCTTTCACCAAGCACATACAAAGAGTATTAATTATCTTAAATTTTTGTGATGATCAAAACTTCATTACTTTAGAAATAGATATAACAGCACAACACAAATAGTGGGTCAAATAAATAAGTTGTATATACATGGTCATGTCCAAACAAAATCATCAAACTATCAAACAAAACTTTAAATAAGAAACTTAGATAAAAGAAGTTAAAACTCTAGAAATAATACTCTTTCAAAGTATAGCCTTAGCATAAAACATTAGAAAAGTAATGAACATAAAGCTATGGGAACTACCTGCCACAACACCACAACACATTAGATAGACCATTTCAAAATAATTTTAAACCCACTCAATTTAGCACGAGAAAATGAGGTGTGGTGTACAAATAGGAATGAAAGAGACGATGACACGTGACACAGTGTGCATCAAATTTTTTTTTTTAATCGAATTCAACCCCCATGTCATCATCTCCTTATTTCCTACGTGTTTATATGGTTTGCTTTATGTAATACATCCCATTATATAAAAGATAAAATAATAAAGTAGTTTAAACATAGAAGTATACGTCATTTATCATACTTCTAATAATTGTTGTCTAGTCATTAATTCAAACTTTGCACATATTATGTTTACCTAACCATTCTCTAGACCTTACCTTAACCCTAGATTCAATATTTGTAACCAAAACAACGAATTTATCCTAAAAAGAACAACTTTAAACCTAAATTCATACACTGATTCATAGTATATTACAATTTCTTTAGATTTTGATACATCTTAATTGGTCATAAGCAATAGTCAAACTCTACCTAGTATGCAAATTTGGTTCATATTGATTTTTTCCATCAATGCTTAAAATATTATCATCTAAATTATTTTTTGACAAAATGTACCTGTAATTGCCTTCCTCATGATCATAACAATCAGGTTTTTGCATCATCAACTCCAAAGCAATTAGCAATTCTTGAAGTAACCAAATCAAACCAATCCACGAATCTTTATAAGATATTAATATTGACCTGTTGCAAAATAACAAAACGAATACGAAACATTACTTGATGCAGCAATTTTTGAAACAAATATATACATATAAATAAATAAACAGACATTAATATGAATGTAAATAATACTTTTCAAAAACGATTTTAAAAAAATCAAAATACTAAATCAGACAATTTAAGAATACTTCTGTTACTAAGAGTAATAATAATTTTTAAAATTACATACCTAAATCGAATTGAATGGATCATCCGAATTGATTGCTGAATTGGGGATGAAACCAAATCGGAACCCTAATTGATGCGGAGAAGAAGAGAGAATTGATTTTGGTAAACCTAAAAAGGTTACTGGAGTGGAGAACTCTAATTATGTTATCGTTTTAGTCGTGCAGCGTATTACGTCGCTCCAATTAATTGTCGAATGAACATTAGAATTGTAGATGATGGACTACGACGGAGGTGGACGATGGTGAAAATCGGAGTGCGGCTGAGGCAGACGGTTGTAAGACAGAGGGAATAATTCATTGGGATGGAAGAGATGAGAGTTGTATCTGGTGTTATAGAGATTGAGACACGCATTTTTTTTATGGAATGGACACTTGTAAGATGGATGTTGGTGTAAATGTGGTAGTGACATGTAGGATGTGACCCTCATGCTTTATGTGATTTAACCCAAATGGATCATAACTTTCCACTTTAACCAAAGTAAGCTCAAAACTCATTTTTAAAATATCAAGACCTGTAAATACGCTTCACACGACATTATACACATGTTCAAACCAACAAATACCCGTTTTGACACTATATAGTCCAAACGGGTCAAGGAGTCAAAATGGGCAATTAAGACATTTTTTAATCTACAACACCTACAATTTTATTTCAAAAGCTACAATTTAACATTTCAAACCAACCATATATTTTCCTAGAAAATTTAGGATATATACCATGTAGCCATAACAATCAACAATTCAATTGACTTGTATCAGTATAATCTTGAAGCTTCTTCACATGAATTTAGTAACGACGCAAGATGACGAAATTGAGTGATGGTGTCCATCTAATGAACCAATAGATATCAAAACTGCAACCAGCCCATCATGAAAACACTCACAATGTCATAAGTCGAAAAAAATATACTTATTCAAATAGTCAAATTAATATTAACATCATAAACTGATGCAGAGTCATTTGCACTTAACGACCCGATACTTTGGATCCATAAAATAGTTTCATTCGAATGATCAAAAGCAACATAGTGATTTACAAATGACCAAAAGTTGTATAATTATGACTTGTAAATACATAATGCACAAAGTTACTAACCATAAGACATTGATGTCAAAGCAGAGGGGTATAAAATACTATTAATTTTTAGCAGAAAATACTATTAAATACGATACAATTTTACACAAGATATTTATTTATTTATAGAATGGATATACTTAAACCTTGCTACAACACTTATAGGCAGTGTACCTAATCGTACAGTAGTGTAGTTTTTAGTAAGTCCGGTTCGTTCCACAGGGAAATCTTTAAACAAAGCTCAACGCTATATTAGTTTACTTTTATAAAAATACAAATATATATATATAAGTGATATTATTATTATAAAGGGGGGTTTTTACCGTTTAATGACCGGTTTGTCGATTTTAAAACTTTAGTCGCAGTTAAAACCTAATGTAAAATATAAAATAAATACAAGACTTAAATTAAAGCGTAAAGTAAATAACGATAATGAAATTGCGAATAAAAATGCGATAAAATAAAATTACGATAATTAAAAGGTACGATAATTAAAAGTGCGATTAAATAAAACAACAATAAATAAAAGTGCGATAATTAGAAGTGCAATTAAATATAAAATAAAGGAAATTAAATATGAAATAAAAGAATTATGCTTATTTAAACTTCCGTAATCATGATGTTTGACGTGTTGATTTTAGTTTTATGCCCATGGGTTAATTGTCCTTTGTCCTGGATTATTCAATAAGTCCGTCTGGTTTTCGTCCATAACAGTCCATCAGTCATAAATATAAATTGCAAGTGTCCTTGTCAAATTATTATTATACCCGAAGATAAATATTCCAACTAATTGGGGATTCGAATTGTAACAAGGTTTTAATACTTTGTTTAATGAATACACCAGGTTATCGACTGCGTGTAAACCAAGGTTTTACTACTTTGTTAACAATTACACCAATTACCCTTGAATGTAATTTCACCCCTGTTTTAATTATTCTAGTGGCTATTAATCCATTCCCGTGTCCGGTTAAATGAACGATTATTCGTACATATAAATACCCCGCCCATCGTGTCCGATCGAGTGTATATGGTAATTTATAGGGACGCCCAATTGTAAATCTTTATATTAACATTAACAAACTTTCATTTAGTTAAACAAATATAAAGCCCATTAATAGCCCATAGCCTAGTTTCCACAAGTGTCGTTCTTTTGTCCAAACCCCAATTATGGTACAAAGCCCAATTACCCAATTTTAGTAATTAGCCCAACATCATGATTACTTCGTTTTAAATAAGCATAATAATAACTTAGCTACGAGACATTAATATAAAAAGGTTGAACATAACTTACAATGATTAAAAATAGCGTAGCGTTACACGGACAGAATTTCGAATTACACCCTTACAACATTCGCTAACATACCCTTATTATTAGAATTATAATTAAAATTAAAATATAAATTATAAATATAAATATATATTACTTCGTATGAATGAGAAGAAAAAATGATGATGATTTTGATCAGAATTCGGGTTGATTTATAGCCAGACTTGAAATTTGGGGCTCCGCGACTCGCGGCCAAATACCCTTAAAACTCCGCGAGTCGCGGAGAGGTATTTACAGTTTACACCCTTGGAGTTTCCTGCTGCCGACGGTTTTAAATATATATATATAATATATATATAATTAATATAATTAATTATATATTATATTATATTTATATATATAGTTAACTTGTAATTTTTAGTCCGTTGCGTCGAGCGTTAAGAATTGACTCTGGTCCCGGTTCCGGATTTTCGAACGTCCTCGCGTACAATTTAATATCTTGTACTTTGCGTTTTGAATCTTGTACTCTTGTGATTTTGAGACGTTTCTTATCAATAATTGGAACCTTTTTGATTGTCTTTTGTTCTTTTGAGCTTTTTGGTCGTTTGCGTCTTCAAATCGTCGAATCTGTCTTTTGTCTTCACCTTTTATTATTTAAACGAATATCACTTGTAAATAGAACAATTGCAACTAAAAGCTTGTCTTTCTTGAGGAATAATGCTATGAAATATATGTTCGTTTTTAGCATTATCAAATATTCCCACACTTGAGCGTTGCTTGTCCTCAAGCAATATTGTCTTGAAATACTAGAATCACTTCTTTATTCTTCACACTTTGTACATCAGTGATTTCTATATGGCGGTATAAACAATGGTAGTAACGATATGGTTTACAGTCCCACATGACTATAAAAATTTAGATCCATTAAGGAAATTGGATCTTTATGAAAACATTTGATTTTTTGAAAATTAAATCTAGTTTTTACCCTAGATAAGTTTTCCGGAATAACCCTTTACCGGTGTTTGCAAAATATTTTTGTGGGTTTGGTGGGTTTCAGATTTGAAAATTTTAGCTCAAAACTTGCGGTTTTGTGTCACCCACTTGCTAACCTTGTATTTGGAAAGCAACACGTCCAGTTTACTTGTTCCGTATATTACCTTTCGGTAAACTACCGTCCGGTTGTAAAGGAAAGCGTTGAACAAGCAACTGTTAAGGCAATGTCCCGTGACATGCTTTTGATTATGGTCTATAACGTGTCGGACGCAATTACTATCCTTGGTAGGAGCAATAGTAAAGCTCACCCTTATAATTTTTCGGTCTGGCACAAGGTCCTGTCTTTGACCATGCTATGCAACCACCGTTCTTACGGTTGACACCCGATTTAGTTCAGGTGACCTAATGAATTCCAGGTGAATTCCTAGGATTTTACGTTCAATCGTAATGAACGCATTGAAAATAGGGTTTTCAGAAAACAAATCGGTTTGTAATTTTGATCAAAATATTTTCTCGTTTAAGCTCGAGCTTAGATATCATCGAATTCCATGAGTTTGAATTCTCAATCTTTAAGGTCAATCTCTAGGATTGAGTAATATCAGGCTTAAAAGCTGATTTTTGATCTTTAAGGAGATTATCCTTTCTGGGGATCTGATTCATTAGTCTTATCCAGCTAATTTGCACGGTGCCCCCCCATTGTACGAGATAAATCCTTCTCATGGTTAGGATAAATCTGACCACTTGGCGACCCTGTTTAATGCTGAGGTCCGTGGATTTCCTGCTGATTTTAGTGATGACTTTTCTAGATTTTTCGTCAACCTACAGCTGGTCTGAACGACAACTTCATGACCTAAATCAAGAAGCGCGTTTCTTTTTCGGAAGACTTTACTTCCTTTTAATGATGGAATTGATTCATCGTGTAGATCCATCTCTTCTTTTCTTTCATCGGGTAAAACAGTTTAGTTTAGTCCAAAGCAAAAGTATTTTCAGTTATTTGTTACAAATATATGTGACATATGTTTAAAATAACTTGGTAAATTTTCCCACACTTGGCTTTTTATTTTTCTTTTTATCGTCCTCTATTCCATTTTAAATGAATTTTGACGTTTTAGTTTGTTTCTCAATTTATGTCCTTTTTGAGGTAACAATAATTTCGGTGTTAAAACCTAGTTTTATCGTTCATAAATATGTATAAACATGATTTTGAATTCATTTAATTGAAAATTTTGAAAAATTTTACTAGAATTGGGTAGTCAGTATATAAGACCAGGGCTGTTCTTTATTATCAGAGAGCACTAGATTCTAATACAACTACTGCTTTACTAGTATTTTTAATGGTACCAAGTGTTTAATATAAAAATTTTAAAATCCGAAAGAATTTAATCCCTTCCCACACTTAAGATCTTGCAATGCCCTCATTTGCAAGAAATCAGTAACAATTTAAATTATTGAGGGTGATTTGTGTGAAAATGATTAAATTTTTACCAAAGTTTCCAAATATATTGGCGTTTGTTTGCTGAATGATAAATGGTGCACATCATTTGTTCATTCCGTCTTGTTGTTATTTCACATACATTTTGCATCATTGTCGTCAAAATTACTTGCTTTTGCTGAACTTAATGCCAGTCTTTGAAAATGCGTTGTTTTACCCTGTTGTGTACATAAGATAAACTGCAAACATATATACATATTTTTGAAGTTTGGTTTATTACCCCACATTCAAAAATTATTAAAATCTAAGAATAAAAGTTAGATAATTATAAAAATGATTACAATATTAACAAAAATATTAAATGTATCAATAATTACAAATTACAAAATAAAAAATAATAAATAAACTAAGGATGATATTGGTACCAATAGGGGTTCCAGGCATACCCATACGTGCTATAGAATGCTTCGGCAGGATCATACGTAGGATATGGTGGCTGCATCTCTATCGACCAAGGAGGGAATACGGGTTTCGGTGTAGGAATATAGTTTCTACCTATATGTTGGCAATGCGCTATGATCTGGTTCTGATGAACTTGCCAATCTTCAAATGCTCTCTGTCTAGCATTTTCGTATTCCTGAGAAGCTATAAACCTATGCATTTCTTGCATCTCATTCCCCCCTCCTACATTACCTTGTTCCTGGTTTCTCTCTACCTGTGGATGTCTACCATTGTACCGTACTGCGGTGTTATTTCGCCGCTTCAAAACTTTTGCACCATGGTATACATTTAAACCTATAGTGTCGCGGGGTTCCGGCTCTTCTACTAATAATCCCCCCCGACTTATATCCACACCGAGATATTCACCAATCAAAGTAATAAAAATACCACCTCCTATTATGCTATGTGGACGCATCCCTCGAACCATAGCTGATAAATAATAACCCACACAATATGGTATACTTACAGCGCTGTGTGGGTCTCGAATACACATATGGTAAAACAAATCTTGTTCATTTACCTTTTCTTTGTTTTTACCCCTTTGTGTAATCGAATTAGCTAAAAACCTATGTATTACTCTTAATTCGGCTCTATCTATATCCAAATAAGAGTAGTTTCCCCCTTTGAAACGGTGATGGCTTGTCATTTGACTCCACACACCGTGTGTATCAAAATTTTCATCTATTTTCCTACCGTTTAGTATCAATCCTCTACAATCGGCAGACGCTAATTCCTCAGGCGTATATATACGTAAAGCCTGAGCCATGTCCAGTAAAGACATGTGGCGCATCGAACCGCCTAACAAAAATCTAATAAAAGAACGATCGGTTAAACTAGCTACCCGATCATTCAACTCTATACTACATAACAACTCTTCACACCATACTTATATTAATTTTTCAAATATTTACAATTTTAAAAATACTGTTTTTACAAAGTTTACAATATTAATTTAAGATTTAAATATCAAGATTAAAAACATGGTAAAAATAAAATTAAAAATCTTTTTGTCTTTTTATCCCACTTTAATCAATCAAATATTATCAAAAATATGCGCCCCTCTTTTCGGTAAAGTAATTTCGGTTCCAAGACCTAATTTAACTCATGACGAATTTTTGAAATATTTTGGTTTGATTGATTAAAGATATTTATACCTTAAGAATAAACGTTAAATTTCGCAGTGATGTAATAAATTTTTGAACGATATCAATAATTTCGGTCGCCAAACCTAATTTTATTTAATACCAATTTAATACTTTTTAGCGAACAAATTAGCGTTTATTATCAAAAGGTTAAAAATAAAAATAAAAATAAAAACTGTACAGACATACCTGTGAAATAGATTTCTTAGTTATATGATCTATTATATTCATAAGATAGTCGGTTTAATTGGTTTTCCATGGCTGCATAGGCGTAACCTCGAGCATTCATTGTCTTTTCTTCTAAACATATGAACGGTCCGTCTCTGCATAAAGTAACAAATTCGGTATTTGAATAGGTTTGATTATTTGAACATTTACCTCCATGTGACCATTTTCCGCATTTGTGACATTTTTCTAGGTGTCGTGCTCTTCTTTTCGCTGCGGATTTTGATTTTCCTTTACCAAATTGTAACTTATTATCTTCGCATCTGGATCCTTTTCTAACTCCGTCCATTCTTTCTCTGATTACTGATACTATTTCACTCGGTAGTATGTCATTATTTCTTTTAGTGATCAAAGCGTGTAGCATTAGACCATGGTTTAGTTCACAGGCAGTCTTCATTTTGTAAAAACCTAAAAAAAATAAAAATTCAGAATGGGGGGAGAAGACTAGTTCTTTAGGGTCTGCTAGGGAAAGACCATACGTGTTCCATTTTCGAGAACTACACGAAAACAGACAATCTAACTCTAACAGAAATACATATTATCCTTCAAAGACTTGATTCTCCCCACACTTAGTTAGCTGTGGTGTCGAAATTGTGATTAACTTCGTTGTCGACTTCCATCGGACCCTGTATGTAATGTTTAACTCTGTGACCATTAACTTTAAATTCAATCCCATTTGAATTTATCAATTCTATCGTTCCGTATGGGAAAACTCTTTTAACTATGAATGGTCCAGACCATCTTGATTTCAATTTTCCAGGAAATAGCTTGAATCGTGAATTGAAAAGAAGAACTCTGTCTCCTTCTTTAAATTCTTTTGAACTTCTGATTCTTTTATCATGCCATTTCTTCGTTCTTTCTTTATAGATTAACGAATTTTCGTATGCTTCATGTCTTAATTCTTCTAATTCGTTTAGTTGACTTAATCGTAGACGTCCGGCTTCATGTAAATCAAGATTACATGTTTTCAAAGCCCAAAATGCTTTGTGTTCAATTTCTACTGGAAGATGACATGCTTTTCCATAAACAAGTCTAAAAGGTGTGGTTCCAATTGGAGTTTTGTAGGCTGTTCTAAAAGCCCAAAGTGCATCCTCCAATTTAATGGACCATTCCTTCGGATTTGATCCTACGGTTTTCTCTAGAATACGTTTTAAAGCTCGGTTGGTATTTTCAACTTGTCCACTTGTTTGTGGATGATATGCGGTGGAGATTTTATGAGTTACTCCATATCTTTTAAGAACTTTCTCAAGTTGATTATTACAGAAATGAGTACCCCGATCACTTATTAAAGCTTTCGGTGTTCCAAACCTTGCAAAAAGACGTTTTAAAAAGTTGACTACAACTCGTGCATCGTTAGTTGGGAGAGCTTGTGCTTCCGCCCATTTAGATACATAATCAATGGCTACGAGTATATATAGATTATTATGAGATTTTGGAAATGGACCCATAAAGTCAATACCCCAAATGTCAAATACTTCACATACTTGGATGACATTTTGTGGCATTTCATCACGTTGACTTATTCTTCCGGCCCTTTGACATGCATCACAGGATTTGCAAAGAAGGTGTGCGTCTTTGTAAATTGTAGGCCAATAGAATCCAGCTTCATAAATTTTTCTTGCTGTTAGTTGAGGCCCATAATGCCCTCCTGTTGGTCCTGTGTGACAATGGTTTAAAATTTTACTAGCTTCATCTCCAAATACACATCGGCGTATTATTCCATCGGGACAACTTTTAAACAGATGTGGATCTTCCCAGAAATAGTGTTTTATATCACTGAAGAATTTCTTTCGTCTTTGGTACGATAATCCTTTTTCAAGGAATCTACAAACTAAGTAGTTTGCATAGTCTGCAAACCATGGGATTTCTTTATAATCTATCTTCAATAGATATTCATCAGGAAAGTTGTCTTGTATGGCCGATTCATTCAGAACTTCTAATTCGGGATTTTCAAGACGAGAAAGATGATCAGCGGCGAGATTTTCTGCTCCTTTTTTATCTCGGATTTCAATATCAAATTCTTGTAAGAGTAAGATCCAACGGATTAATCTTGGTTTAGCATCTTGTTTTGAAAATAGGTATCTAAGAGCAGAATGGTCGGTATAGACCACCGTTTTTGCTAGAACGAGATATGATCGAAATTTGTCAAATGCAAAGACAATAGCAAGGAGTTCTTTTTCAGTAGTTGTATAGTTCGTTTGTGCTCCTTGTAACGTCTTACTAGCATAATATATAGGTTGAAATCGTTTTTCAATCCTTTGTCCTAAAACGGCTCCCATTGCAAAATCACTTGCATCGCACATTAGTTCAAATGGTAGATTCCAATTTGGTGTTATCATGATCGGTGCATTAGTGAGTTTTTCTTTAAGAATATTAAAAGATTTGATACATTCATCTGAAAAGATGAATGGCGTATCCTTTTCTAGGAGTTTATTCATAGGAGTGGCAATTTTAGAAAAATCTTTTATAAAACGTCGGTAAAAACCGGCATGCCCTAGAAAACTCCTAACTCCTCTAACATTTGTGGGATGTGGAAGTTTAGCAATTACATCTACTTTAGCTCTATCCACTTCAATTCCTTCTTTTGAAATTTTATGTCCAAGAACGATGCCTTCTTTAACCATAAAATGGCATTTTTCCCAATTAAGTACTAGATTTGATTTTTCGCATCTAATTAGCATTCGTTCCAGATTAACTAGACATGATTTAAATGTATCACCGAAGACTGAAAAGTCATCCATGAATACTTCCATGCATTCTTCTATCATGTCATGAAAAATCGCCATCATACACCTTTGAAAGGTTGCAGGGGCGTTACAAAGTCCAAATGGCATGCGTTTGTAAGCAAAAGTACCATAAGGGCACGTGAATGTGGTTTTCTCTTGATCTTCGGGTGCTATTGGAATTTGAAAATATCCGGAAAATCCATCTAGAAAACAATAGTAACTATTTCCGGCTAATCTTTCCAACATTTGATCTATGAAAGGTAAGGGAAAGTGATCTTTTCTGGTGGCGTCATTTAATTTTCTATAATCAATACATACACGCCATCCTGTTACAGTCCTAGTAGGAATAAGCTCATTTTTCTCATTTGTGATAACAGTCATGCCACCCTTCTGTAGTGACCCGAACTTTTCCATGTTTATATATATTAATTGAGATTGATGTTTACATGATTAAATGTTTCCAACATGTTAAGCAATCAAACTTGTTAAGACTTGATTAATTGAAATAGGTTTCATATAGACAATTGACCACCCAAGTTGACCGGTGATTCACGAACGTTAAAACTTGTAAAAAACTATATGATGACATATATATGGTTATATATATAGTTAACATGATATTATGATAAGTAAACATATCATTAATTATATTAACAATGAACTACATATGTAAAAACAAGACTACAAACTTAATGATTTTGAAACGAGACATATATGTAACGTTTATCGTTGTAACGACATTTAATGTATATATATCATATTAGGAGATATTCGTACATCATAATATCATGATAATATAATAATTTAAAATCTCTTTTGTTATTATAAACATTGGGTTAACAACATTTAACAAGATCGTTAACCTAAAGGTTTCAAAACAACACTTACATGTAACGACTAACGATGACTTAACGACTCAGTTAAAATGTATATACATGTAGTGTTTTAATATGTATTTATACACTTTTGAAAGACTTCAATACACTTATCAAAATACTTCTACTTAACAAAAATGCTTACAATTACATTCTCGTTCAGTTTCATCAACAATTCTACTCGTATGCACCCGTATTCGTACTCGTACAATACACAGCTTTTAGATGTATGTACTATTGGTATATACACTCCAATGATCAGCTCTTAGCAGCCCATGTGAGTCACCTAACACATGTGGGAACCATCATTTGGCAACTAGCATGAAATATCTCATAAGATTACAAAAATATGAGTAATCATTCATGACTTATTTACATGAAAACAAAATTACATATCCTTTAT
Source organism: Rutidosis leptorrhynchoides (assembly GCF_046630445.1). NCBI lineage: Eukaryota > Viridiplantae > Streptophyta > Magnoliopsida > Asterales > Asteraceae > Rutidosis > Rutidosis leptorrhynchoides. The sequence goes on from NC_092333.1 coordinate 164,118,254, forward strand.
ATCTAATCCATACACCAACGACCAAAAACACCTACAAACACTTTCATTCTTCAATTTTCTTCATCTAATTGAACTCTCTCAAGTTCTATCTTCAAGTTCTAAGTGTTCTTCATAAATTCCAAAAGTTCTAGTTTCATAAAATCAAGAATACTTTCAAGTTTGCTAGCTCACTTCCAATCTTGTAAGGTGATCATCCAACCTCAAGAAATCTTGGTTTCTTACAGTAGGTTATCATTCTAATACAAGGTAATAATCATATTCAAACTTTGGTTCAATTTCTATAACTATAACAATCTTATTTCAAGTGATGATCTTACTTGAACTTGTTTTCGTGTCATGATTTTGCTTCAAGAACTTTGAGCCATCCAAGGATCCATTGAAGCTAGATCCATTTTTCTCTTTTCTAGTAGGTTCATCCAAGGAACTTAAGGTAGTAATGATGTTCATAACATCATTCGATTCATACATATAAAGCTATCTTATTCGAAGGTTTAAACTTGTAATCACTAGAACATAGTTTAGTTAATTCTAAACTTGTTCGCAAACAAAAGTTAATCCTTCTAACTTGACTTTTAAAATCAACTAAACACATGTTCTATATCTATATGATATGCTAACTTAATGATTTAAAACCTGGAAACACGAAAAACACCGTAAAACCGGATTTACGCCGTCGTAGTAACACCGCGGGCTGTTTTGGGTTAGTTAATTAAAAACTATGATAAACTTTGATTTAAAAGTTGTTATTCTGAGAAAATGATTTTTATTATGAACATGAAACTATATCCAAAAATTATGGTTAAACTCAAAGTGGAAGTATGTTTTCTAAAATGGTCATCTAGACGTCGTTCTTTCGACTGAAATGACTACCTTTACAAAAACGACTTGTAACTTATTTTTCCGACTAGAAACCTATACTTTTTTTGTTTAGATTCATAAAATAGAGTTCAATATGAAACCATAGCAATTTGATTCACTCAAAACGGATTTAAAATGAAGAAGTTATGAGTAAAACAAGATTGGATAATTTTTCTCATTTTAGCTACGTGAAAATTGGTAACAAATCTATTCCAACCATAACTTAATCAACTTGTATTATATATTATGTAATCTTGAGATACCATAGACACGTATACAATGTTTCGACCTATCATGTCGACACATCTATATATATTTCGGAACAACCATAGACACTCTATATGTGAATGTTGGAGTTAGCTATACAGGGTTGAGGTTGATTCCAAAATATATATAGTTTGAGTTGTGATCAATACTGAGATACGTATACACTGGGTCGTGGATTGATTCAAGATAATATTTATCGATTTATTTCTGTACATCTAACTGTGGACAACTAGTTGTAGGTTACTAACGAGGACAGCTGACTTAATAAACTTAAAACATCAAAATATATTAAAAGTGTTGTAAATATATTTTGAACATACTTTGATATATATGTATATATTGTTATAGGTTCGTGAATCAACCAGTGGCCAAGTCTTACTTCCCGACGAAGTAAAAATCTGTGAAAGTGAGTTATAGTCCCACTTTTAAAATCTAATATTTTTGGGATGAGAATACATGCAGGTTTTATAAATGATTTACAAAATAGACACAAGTACGTGAAACTACATTCTATGGTTGAATTATCGAAATCGAATATGCCCCTTTTTATTAAGTCTGGTAATCTAAGAATTAGGGAACAGACACCCTAATTGACGCGAATCCTAAAGATAGATCTATTGGGCCTAACAAACCCCATCCAAAGTACCGGATGCTTTAGTACTTCGAAATTTATATCATATCCGAAGGGTGTCCCGGAATGATGGGGATATTCTTATATATGCATCTTGTTATTGTCGGTTACCAGGTGTTCACCATATGAATGATTTTTATCTCTATGTATGGGATGTGTATTGAAATATGAAATCTTGTGGTCTATTGTTACGAATTGATATATATAGGTTAAACCTATAACTCACCAACATTTTTGTTGACGTTTTAAGCATGTTTATTCTCAGGTGATTATTAAGAGCTTCCGCTGTCGCATACTTAAATAAGGACAAGATTTGGAGTCCATGCTTGTATGATATTGTGTAAAAACTGCATTCAAGAAACTTATTTTGTTGTAACATATTTGTATTGTAAACCATTATGTAATGGTCGTGTGTAAACAGGATATTTTAGATTATCATTATTTGATAATCTACGTAAAGCTTTTTAAACCTTTATTGATGAAATAAAGGTCATGGTTTGTTTAAAAATGAATGCAGTCTTTGAAAAACGTCTCATATAGAGGTCAAAACCTCGCAACGAAATCAATTAATATGGAACGTTTTTAATCAATAAGAACGGGACATTTCAGTTGGTATCCGAGCGTTGGTCTTAGAGAACCAGAAAATTTGCATTAGTGTGTCTTATCGAGTTTGTTAGGATGCATTAGTGAGTCTGGACTTCGACCGTGTTTTCTTTAAAAATGATTGCTTAACATTTTTGTTGGAAACTATATATTTTTAACATATGAATATTATGTGATATATTAATCTCTTAACGTGTTTGATATTATGTGATAGATGTCTACCTCTAGAACAAGTCCCATTGACTCACCTAATAATAATGAAGAGTCAAATGTAAATTGGAATGATTTGTGGACTGATTCACAAGTTCCCGAAGAGGAACCGGAAGAAGAGTCGGAACCGGAAGAAGAATCGGAACCGGAAGAAGAATCGGAACCGGATGAAGAAATAGAACCGGTGGAGGAAATAATAAAACGGTTAAGTAAAAGAAAATCCTCAACCAACCGACCAAAGTTAATTATGGTCAATGGTGTTTCCGCCAAGGAAGCAAAATATTGGGAGGATTACCAATTCTCCGATGAATCGGATTCCGACGAGAATTCCGATGATGTTATAGAAATTACCCCAACTGAATTTAAAAAGGCAAAAGAAAATAATAAGGGAAAGGGCATAAAAATAGAGAAATCTAATTCCAACCCCGATGAACTTTATATGTATCGTCAACCCCCGAAGTCCTTAAGTTGTAACAATGACCCGGGAACCTCTAAACCACCAGGTTTTTCTAAACCAATGTGGACAACGATGGCTCGTATTAGGGGAACATCATATATCCCTAGAAACTTGGCAAAACGAACCAAAACGGAAGAAGAAGAAACGAGCGAGTCGGAATAAGATAGTTGTATTCGTGTGGTGTAATATATGGAATATAGTGTTCTTATGCTTTATGATATATGTAAAAGTTGCTTGTATTAATAAGTATTTTTTTTATGAATCTAACTCTTGTCTATTTTACAGTTTAAAAACACAAAATGGATAGACAACCCAATATTTTAAGAGACCTACCCGGAGACATGATTGATGAAATCTTGTCTAGAGTCGGCCAGAATTCTTCGGCACAACTATTTAAGGCGAGATCAGTTTGTAAGACATTCGAAGAACGTTCCAAGAATGTCTTGGTTTATAAGAGACTTTCGTTTGAAAGATGGGGGATATCACATTGGGAAACCCATAAGTTACGATGTGTTTACTTTGACGCATATATTGCGGGGAACCCAAATGCTATTTTACGCAACGGGTTAAGAAATTATTTTGACTCAATATATCCGAATATTGGACTTCGTGATTTAGAAAAAGCGGCTAACATGCAACATAAAGAAGCATGTTATGCTTACGGATTAGTAATGTTCGCTTCTCACCAAAGTGAGAACAAGAACATCGGGCTACAACTATTAAACAAAACGTTTCCACAAGTGACGGAGTCGGTAATTGGGGTAAGAAATGAGGTTTTTAAATTATTACGGGACTGTTGGACATTACGTAACCCTCGTCCCTTTGATGACGTTACAACACGCTGTCTTATCAACGGCCATAACGGTTATGTTGCACAAGACCAAGGATGGGAAGTAGTCCTAGTAAAACCAGAATGCATGACTTGTTTCTGGACGTATGAATTACGTGTCTTTATTGCCTTTGCTGAACGACTTGTGTACTAGCTAGAATTGTCTTCACAACTATCTTGTATCAAAGTTATTGTGTGCTATATTTCATGCTTTATGTAAAATAAGCGGTATTGTAAGTTTGTAAAATATTGTATAAAAGTTTGAACGCGAAATATTATTATAATCAGTTTTTCATATAGAATTGTAGTAGTTGAATTGTATATTAGCTACTAAGTATGAACTTAACGGGTAGGTACTACCCGAATTTAAACTTATAAAACGCTAATATGAAGAAAAAGCTTTTATAAATGAGTTCATATTATGCTACGAAATACTATTAACTACTCTTAATATTCTGTATGATTAACTTGTTCCATTTAACTATTTTGAAGGAAATGGCACCGACTACTCGACACACCGTGAATATGAATGAAGAGGAATTCCGTACTTTTCTAGCTTCAAACATAGCCGCAGTACAGGCTGCGCTACATACCAACAATAACCTTGGATCTAGCAGTACAGGAAATCGTGTAGGATGCACCTACAAAGAATTCACTGCCTGCAAACCTTTGGAATTTGATGGAACCGAAGGACCGATCGGATTGAAACGGTGGACCGAGAAGGTTGAATCGGTGTTTGCCATAAGTAAGTGTACTGAAGAGGACAAAGTGAAGTACGCTACGCATACCTTCACAGGTTCTGCGTTAACATGGTGGAATACCTATCTAGAGCAAGTGGGACAAGATGATGCGTACGCACTACCGTGGTCAGCATTCAAGCACTTGATGAACGAGAAGTACCGTCCCAGAACCGAGGTCAATAAGCTCAAGACATAACTTAGAGGGTTACGAACCCAAGGATTTGATATTACCACGTACGAAAGACGATTCACAGAATTGTGCCTATTGTGTCCGGGAGCATTCGAAGATGAGGAAGAGAAGATCGACGCGTTTGTGAAAGGATTACCGGAAAGAATCCAAGAAGATATAAGTTCACACGAGCCCGCCTCCATACAACAGGCATGTAGAATGGCTCACAAACTAGTGAACCAGATTGAAGAAAGAATTAAAGAACAGACTGCTGAAGAGGCCAATGTGAAGCAAGTCAAAAGAAAGTGGGAGGAAAACGGTGATAAGAATCACCAATACAACAACAACAGCAATTACAACAATAATCGCAACAATTATCCCAACAATCGCAACATCAATCGCAACTACAACAAACGGCCCAACAACAACAACAACAACAACAGCAACTACAACAATCATCCCAACAACAATAATAACCGCAACAACAACAACAATCAGAAGCAACTATGCTAAAGGTGTGAAAAGAATCACTCGGGGTTCTGCACCAAATTTTGCAACAAGTGTAAAAGAAATGGTCATAGCGCGGCGAAGTGTGAGGTCTACGGACCAGGGGTTAATAGAACGAAAGGAACAAATGGTGTCGGAACGAGTAATGGCGGAGCAAGTAGTGTCGGAGCAAGTTATGCCAATGTAGTTTGTTATAAATGTGGAAAACCAGGCCACATTATTAGAAATTGCCCGAACCAGGAGAACACGAATGGACAAGGCCGTGGAAGAGTTTTCAATATTAATGCGGTAGAGGCACAGGAAGACCCGGAGCTTGTTACGGGTACGTTTCTTATTGACAATAAATCTGCTTACGTTTTATTTGATTCGGGTGCGGATAGAAGCTATATGAGTAGAGATTTTTGTGCTAAATTAAGTTGTCCATTGACGCCTTTGGATAGTAAATTTTTACTCGAATTAGCAAATGGTAAATTAATTTCAGCAGATAATATATGTCGGAATCGAGAAATTAAACTGGTTAGCGAAACATTTAAGATTGATTTGATACCAGTAGAGTTAGGGAGTTTTGATGTGATAATCGGTATGGACTGGTTGAAAGAAGTGAAAGCGGAGATCGTTTGTTACAAAAATGCAATTCGCATTATACGAGAAAAAGGAAAACCCTTAATGGTGTACGGAGAAAAGGGCAACACGAAGCTACATCTTATTAGTAATTTGAAGGCACAAAAACTAATAAGAAAAGGTTGCTATGCTGTTCTAGCACACGTCGAGAAAGTACAAACTGAAGAAAAGAGCATCAATGATGTTCCCATTGCAAAAGAATTTCCCGATGTATTTCCGAAAGAATTACCGGGATTACCCCCACATCGATCCGTTGAATTTCAAATAGATCTTGTACCAGGAGCTGCACCAATAGCTCGTGCTCCTTACAGACTCGCACCCAGCGAGATGAAAGAACTGCAAAGCCAATTACAAGAACTTTTAGAGCGTGGTTTCATTCGACCAAGCACATCACCGTGGGGAGCTCCTGTTTTGTTTGTCAAGAAGAAAGATGGTACATTCAGGTTGTGTATCGACTACCGAGAGTTGAACAAACTTACCATCAAGAACCGCTACCCACTACCGAGAATCGACGACTTATTTGATCAACTACAAGGCTCGTCTGTTTATTCAAAGATTGACTTACGTTCCGGGTATCATCAAATGCGGGTGAAAGAAGATGATATTCCAAAGACTGCTTTCAGAACACGTTACGGTCATTACGAGTTTATGGTCATGCCGTTTGGTTTAACTAATGCACCAGCTGTGTTCATGGACCTTATGAACCGAGTGTGTGGACCATACCTTGACAAGTTTGTCATTGTTTTCATTGATGACATACTTATTTACTCAAAGAATGACCAAGAACACGGTGAACATTTGAGAAAGGTGTTAGAAGTATTGAGGAAGGAGGAATTGTACGCTAAGTTTTCAAAGTGTGCATTTTGGTTGGAAGAAGTTCAATTCCTCGGTCACATAGTGAACAAAGAAGGTATTAAGGTGGATCCGGCAAAGATAGAAACTGTTGAAAAGTGGGAAACCCCGAAAACTCCGAAACACATACGCCAGTTTTTAGGACTAGCTGGTTACTACAGAAGGTTCATCCAAGACTTTTCCAGAATAGCAAAACCCTTGACTGCATTAACGCATAAAGGGAAGAAATTTGAATGGAATGATGAACAAGAGAAAGCGTTTCAGTTATTGAAGAAAAAGCTAACTACGGCACCTATATTATCATTGCCTGAAGGGAATGATGATTTTGTGATTTATTGTGACGCATCAAAGCAAGGTCTCGGTTGTGTATTAATGCAACGAACGAAGGTGATTGCTTATGCGTCTAGACAATTGAAGATTCACGAACAAAATTATACGACGCATGATTTGGAATTAGGCGCGGTTGTTTTTGCATTAAAGACTTGGAGGCACTACTTATATGGGGTCAAAAGTATTATATATACCGACCACAAAAGTCTTCAACACATATTTAATCAGAAACAACTGAATATGAGGCAGCGTAGGTGGATTGAATTATTGAATGATTACGATTTTGAGATTCGTTACCACCCGGGGAAGGCAAATGTGGTAGCCGATGCCTTGAGCAGGAAGGATAGAGAACCCATTCGAGTAAAATCTATGAATATAATGATTCATAATAACATTACTACTCAAATAAAGGAGGCGCAACAAGGAGTTTTAAAAGAGGGAAATTTAAAGGATGAAATACCCAAAGGATCGGAGAAGCATCTTAATATTCGGGAAGACGGAACCCGGTATAGGGCTGAAAGGATTTGGGTACCAAAATTTGGAGATATGAGAGAAATGGTACTTGGAGAAGCTCATAAAACCAGATACTCAATACATCCTGGAACGGGGAAGATGTACAAGGATCTCAAGAAACATTTTTGGTGGCCGGGTATGAAAGCCGATGTTGCTAAATACGTAGGAGAATGTTTGACGTGTTCTAAGGTCAAAGCTGAGCATCAGAAACCATCAGGTCTACTTCAACAACCCGAAATCCCGGAATGGAAATGGGAAAACATTACCATGGATTTCATCACTAAATTGCCAAGGACTGCAAGTGGTTTTGATACTATTTGGGTAATAGTTGATCGTCTCACCAAATCAGCACACTTCCTACCAATAAGAGAAGATGATAAGATGGAGAAGTTAGCACGACTGTATTTGAAGGAAGTCGTCTCCAGACATGGAATACCAATCTCTATTATCTCTGATAGGGATGGCAGATTTATTTCAAGATTCTGGCAGACATTACAGCAAGCATTAGGAACTCGTCTAGACATGAGTACTGCCTATCATCCACAAACTGATGGGCAGAGCGAAAGGACGATACAAACGCTTGAAGACATGCTACGAGCATGTGTTATTGATTTCGGAAACAGTTGGGATCGACATCTACCGTTAGCAGAATTTTCCTACAACAACAGCTACCATTCAAGCATTGAGATGGCGCCGTTTGAAGCACTTTATGGTAGAAAGTGCAGGTCTCCGATTTGTTGGAGTGAGGTGGGGGATAGACAGATTACGGGTCCGGAGATTATACAAGAAACTACCGAGAAGATCATCCAAATTCAACAACGGTTGAAAACCGCCCAAAGTCGACAAAAGAGCTACGCTGACATTAAAAGAAAAGATATAGAATTTGAAATTGGAGAGATGGTCATGCTTAAAGTTTCACCTTGGAAAGGCGTTGTTCGATTTGGTAAACGAGGGAAATTAAATCCAAGGTATATTGGACCATTCAAGATTATTGATCGTGTCGGACCAGTAGCTTACCGACTTGAGTTACCTCAACAACTCGCGGCTGTACATAACACTTTCCACGTCTCGAATTTGAAGAAATGTTTTGCTAAAGAAGATCTCACTATTCCGTTAGATGAAATCCAAATCAACGAAAAACTCCAATTCATCGAAGAACCCGTTGAAATAATGGATCGTGAGGTTAAAAGACTTAAGCAAAACAAGATACCAATTGTTAAGGTTCGATGGAATGCTCGTAGAGGACCCGAGTTCACCTGGGAGCGTGAAGATCAGATGAAGAAGAAATACCCGCATCTATTTCCAGAAGATTCGTCAACACCTTCAACAGCTTAAAATTTCGGGACGAAATTTATTTAACGGGTAGGTACTGTAGTGACCCGAACTTTTCCATGTTTATATATATTAATTGAGATTGATGTTTACATGATTAAATGTTTCCAACATGTTAAGCAATCAAACTTGTTAAGACTTGATTAATTGAAATAGGTTTCATATAGACAATTGACCACCCAAGTTGACCGGTGATTCACGAACGTTAAAACTTGTAAAAAAACTATATGATGACATATATATGGTTATATATATAGTTAACATGATATTATGATAAGTAAACATATCATTAATTATATTAACAATGAACTACATATGTAAAAACAAGACTACAAACTTAATGATTTTGAAACGAGACATATATGTAACGTTTATCGTTGTAACGACATTTAATGTATATATATCATATTAGGAGATATTCGTACATCATAATATCATGATAATATAATAATTTAAAATCTCTTTTGTTATTATAAACATTGGGTTAACAACATTTAACAAGATCGTTAACCTAAAGGTTTCAAAACAACACTTACATGTAACGACTAACGATGACTTAACGACTCAGTTAAAATGTATATACATGTAGTGTTTTAATATGTATTTATACACTTTTGAAAGACTTCAATACACTTATCAAAATACTTCTACTTAACAAAAATGCTTACAATTACATTCTCGTTCAGTTTCATCAACAATTCTACTCGTATGCACCCGTATTCGTACTCGTACAATACACAGCTTTTAGATGTATGTACTATTGGTATATACACTCCAATGATCAGCTCTTAGCAGCCCATGTGAGTCACCTAACACATGTGGGAACCATCATTTGGCAACTAGCATGAAATATCTCATAAGATTACAAAAATATGAGTAATCATTCATGACTTATTTACATGAAAACAAAATTACATATCCTTTATATCTAATCCATACACCAACGACCAAAAACACCTACAAACACTTTCATTCTTCAATTTTCTTCATCTAATTGAACTCTCTCAAGTTCTATCTTCAAGTTCTAAGTGTTCTTCATAAATTCCAAAAGTTCTAGTTTCATAAAATCAAGAATACTTTCAAGTTTGCTAGCTCACTTCCAATCTTGTAAGGTGATCATCCAACCTCAAGAAATCTTGGTTTCTTACAGTAGGTTATCATTCTAATACAAGGTAATAATCATATTCAAACTTTGGTTCAATTTCTATAACTATAACAATCTTATTTCAAGTGATGATCTTACTTGAACTTGTTTTCGTGTCATGATTTTGCTTCAAGAACTTTGAGCCATCCAAGGATCCATTGAAGCTAGATCCATTTTTCTCTTTTCCAGTAGGTTCATCCAAGGAACTTAAGGTAGTAATGATGTTCATAACATCATTCGATTCATACATATAAAGCTATCTTATTCGAAGGTTTAAACTTGTAATCACTAGAACATAGTTTAGTTAATTCTAAACTTGTTCGCAAACAAAAGTTAATCCTTCTAACTTGACTTTTAAAATCAACTAAACACATGTTCTATATCTATATGATATGCTAACTTAATGATTTAAAACCTGGAAACACGAAAAACACCGTAAAACCGGATTTACGCCGTCGTAGTAACACCGCGGGCTGTTTTGGGTTAGTTAATTAAAAACTATGATAAACTTTGATTTAAAAGTTGTTATTCTGAGAAAATGATTTTTATTATGAACATGAAACTATATCCAAAAATTATGGTTAAACTCAAAGTGGAAGTATGTTTTCTAAAATGGTCATCTAGACGTCGTTCTTTCGACTGAAATGACTACCTTTACAAAAACGACTTGTAACTTATTTTTCCGACTAGAAACCTATACTTTTTTTGTTTAGATTCATAAAATAGAGTTCAATATGAAACCATAGCAATTTGATTCACTCAAAACGGATTTAAAATGAAGAAGTTATGAGTAAAACAAGATTGGATAATTTTTCTCATTTTAGCTACGTGAAAATTGGTAACAAATCTATTCCAACCATAACTTAATCAACTTGTATTATATATTATGTAATCTTGAGATACCATAGACACGTATACAATGTTTCGACCTATCATGTCGACACATCTATATATATTTCGGAACAACCATAGACACTCTATATGTGAATGTTGGAGTTAGCTATACAGGGTTGAGGTTGATTCCAAAATATATATAGTTTGAGTTGTGATCAATACTGAGATACGTATACACTGGGTCGTGGATTGATTCAAGATAATATTTATCGATTTATTTCTGTACATCTAACTGTGGACAACTAGTTGTAGGTTACTAACGAGGACAGCTGACTTAATAAACTTAAAACATCAAAATATATTAAAAGTGTTGTAAATATATTTTGAACATACTTTGATATATATGTATATATTGTTATAGGTTCGTGAATCAACCAGTGGCCAAGTCTTACTTCCCGACGAAGTAAAAATCTGTGAAAGTGAGTTATAGTCCCACTTTTAAAATCTAATATTTTTGGGATGAGAATACATGCAGGTTTTATAAATGATTTACAAAATAGACACAAGTACGTGAAACTACATTCTATGGTTGAATTATCGAAATCGAATATGCCCCTTTTTATTAAGTCTGGTAATCTAAGAATTAGGGAACAGACACCCTAATTGACGCGAATCCTAAAGATAGATCTATTGGGCCTAACAAACCCCATCCAAAGTACCGGATGCTTTAGTACTTCGAAATTTATATCATATCCGAAGGGTGTCCCGGAATGATGGGGATATTCTTATATATGCATCTTGTTATTGTCGGTTACCAGGTGTTCACCATATGAATGATTTTTATCTCTATGTATGGGATGTGTATTGAAATATGAAATCTTGTGGTCTATTGTTACGAATTGATATATATAGGTTAAACCTATAACTCACCAACATTTTTGTTGACGTTTTAAGCATGTTTATTCTCAGGTGATTATTAAGAGCTTCCGCTGTCGCATACTTAAATAAGGACAAGATTTGGAGTCCATGCTTGTATGATATTGTGTAAAAACTGCATTCAAGAAACTTATTTTGTTGTAACATATTTGTATTGTAAACCATTATGTAATGGTCGTGTGTAAACAGGATATTTTAGATTATCATTATTTGATAATCTACGTAAAGCTTTTTAAACCTTTATTGATGAAATAAAGGTCATGGTTTGTTTAAAAATGAATGCAGTCTTTGAAAAACGTCTCATATAGAGGTCAAAACCTCGCAACGAAATCAATTAATATGGAACGTTTTTAATCAATAAGAACGGGACATTTCACCTTCTTAGGCACGCATTGAACTGGGCTTACCCATGGACTATCAGAAATTGGATAAATTAAACCTGCATCTAGCAGTTTAATAATCTCTTTCTTAACTACATCTTGCATATTAGGATTTAGTCTTCGTTGGCGTTGCACATACGTTTTATGACCTTCTTCCATAAGGATTTTATGTGTGCAATACGAAGGACTTATTCCTTTAATATCATGAATCTTCCATGCAATGGCTGGTTTATGAGCTTTCAACACAGAAATGAGTTGTGATTTCTCATTTTCAGTAAGAGAAGACGATATTATTACTGGTAATTCAGATTCACCATGTAAATAAGCGTATTCCAAATGGTTTGGAAGTGGCTTTAACTCTAATTTCGGAGGTTCTTCTATCGATGATTTATATCGATATCTGTCTTCTTCTTTTAGAATTTGAATTTCTTCTGTTGTTGGTTCATATCCATTAGCTATAAGTGTAGCTAACATTTCAGCTTCATCAATTGGTTCATTACTTTCTCCTAAAGAACATTCTCCTGTTCCTTGTAATTCTGGAAATTCTTCTAATAATTCTGCATGTGCATCTATAGTTTGAATATAATAACATGTATCATCTGCAGATTGTGGTTGTTGCATTGCTCTATCAACTGAAAAGGTAACACTCTCATCCTCTATACTTAGGGTCAGTTTCTTACCGAACACGTCTATCATTGCTTTAGCCGTGTTTAAGAATGGTCTTCCTAATATGAGAGGAACTTGAGAATCTTCTTCCATGTCCAAAACAACAAAATCTACTGGAAATACTAAAGTACCAACTTTAACTAGCATGTTCTCCATTATCCCTCTAGGATATTTTATTGATCTATCGGCTAGTTGTATGCTTATTCTGGTTGGTTTCAATTCTCCAAGGTCTAGTTTAGCGTATAGTGAATACGGCATTAGATTTATACTAGCACCTAAGTCTGCCAATGCTTCTATTGAACTAAGACTACCCAGAAAACATGGAATTGTGAAACTTCCTGGATCAGATAATTTTTCTGGTATCTTATTCAACAGCACTGCTGAACAATTAGCATTCATAGTAACAGCCGAGAGTTCTTCCATTTTTTTCTATTCGTGATTAGATCTTTCAAGAATTTAGCATATCTAGGCATTCCTGAAATCACATCAATGAAAGGAAGATTTACATTTATCTGTTTAAACATATCCAAGAATTTGGATTGCTCGGCTTCAAGTTTTTCTTTCTTCATTTTACTCGGATAAGGAAGTGGTGGTTGGTATGGTTTAACATAAGGTTTAACCTTAACTGTGTTATCTTCATTAACCTTTTCAACTACCGGTTCTTTTTCCTTATCTTGATCAGGTTGTGGTTCTTGTGGAGTAGGAATAGTTTCATCAGAAGTTACAGGTATTTCAGGTGGTTTAAGTGTTGTACCACTTCTTGTGGTAATAGCTTTAGCCGTTTCATTCCGGGGGTTAGCATTTGTATCACTAGGTAAACTTCCCGGTTTTCTTTCACCTATTAACCTTGCTAGGTTACTTACTTCTTGTTCCAGATTTTGAATAGAAGCTTGTTGATTTCTAAATGCTTGAGCATTTTGTTCATTGGTTTGTTTTTGAGATGTGAAAAACTGCGTTTGAGTTTCAACTAGCTTCGTCATCATATCTTCTAAATTCGGCTTTTTATCATCGGTTTGTTGTGGTGGTTTGTTTTGAAAATTCGGTCTTTGCTGATTATAAGTATTATTGGATACTTGTTGATTGCTAGGACCTTGTTGGTTGTTGTATGGAATATTTCGGTTATAATTCTGGTTTTGATTGTAAATCGGTCTTGGCGGTTGATAATTATTCTGATAATTATTTCCAGGCCTTTGGTTTATGTATGAAATATTCTCTCTTTGTTCCATTGTTAATTCAATACTTAGACAATCTTTTGTCAAATGTGGTCCTCCACACTGCTCACAACTAATTCGTATTGAGTGAATATCCTTAGTCATCTTTTCCATTCGTCTCTCCACAGCATCTATCTTTGCGGAAATGGAATCTAAGTCATGGCTAGAATCGGCTCTAGCTGCTTTAGATGATCTAATGATGTCTTTTTCTTGGTGCCACTCATGTGAGTGGGAAGCAGTATTATCAATAATTTTGTAAGCATCAGTTTCGGTTTTCTTCATAATAGAACCACCAGCTGCTATATCTATGTCTTTTCTTGTAGTGATGTCGCATCCTTGGTAGAATATTTGTACTATTTGACAGGTGTCTAAACCATGTTGCGGACATCCTCTTAGTAACTTTCCATATCTTGTCCACGCCTCATATAGAGTTTCATTTGGCTTCTGTGTGAACGTAACAATTTCTGCTTGAAGTCTTACGGCTTTAGATGCAGGAAAGAATTGTTTAAGAAATTTGTCAATTAAAACGTCCCATGTATCAATCGCCCCTTCAGGTAACGATTCCAACCAATCTTTGGCTTCTCCCTTTAAAGTCCAAGGAAATAACATGAGATATATCTGTTCATCCTCCACTTCTCGTATTTTAAATAGTGTGCAGATCCTATTAAAGGTACGTAGATGTTCATTTGGATCTTCCTTCGGCGCACCACTAAATTGGCATTGATTAGTCACCATGTGTAGAATTTGTCCTTTGATTTCATAATCTGGCGCATTAATGTCTGGATGAGTAATTGCGTGACCTTGGCCAGTGCGTTTAGCTCTCATTCGGTCTTCCATACTTAAAGGTTCCAGATTCTCCATAATTGAATTTGTTGACTCGGTATCACTAGATGATTCTGATTTAATAGTTCGTTCCTCAACAATCTCTGTTTGAATGATTGGTGGTTCCGGAGGAAAGTTTAATGGTTCAGGATCTACGAACCGTTCCTGAATATTTTCTGGATTATCAATTGTGAGGTTGGGTTCAAAAAATGGATTATCGGAAATTTGAACTGAAGTACTTGGTCGACTGGATGACGATTCTAAAGAAAAATCAACGGCGGTTATATTTGCTAAATGTCTTGATCTAGTTACAGGTGGTGAACGTACAAAAGGTGATGAACGTCTTGCTCGGTGCATTCACAGAATATCCTATTAGTTTTTAAAAGGAAAGAAAAATTATAATAAGTTATCCAATCAATAGACTTTTCTGATTTTGCCCACGTTTCGAATAGCCAAAAGATGCAGCAGAGGGGCAGGATTCGTTTGGTCTCAATATAATTGAGGACTGTTTGGCTCCAATAACCCGGTCCACGTACAAATCCAACTATTACTACGAACCAGAAAATTTTGATGTCTATCAATTTAACCACTTAAAATAAATTTTCGTAATTTTAAGAAATTTAGATAAGAAGTAGAATAAAAATCTATGTCCTAAAAACTAGAATGGCGAGAAATAAGAAAGACAAAGAGTTCGTCGCAAAAGGTCGAAAAAGAAAAATTGGTTGAAAAATAAAAGGTGACGGAAAAATAAAAGAAACTTATCAAAACTTAAAAATACTTAACTAATTTAACCTTATTACTACAACTAACTTAAAATTATAATCGCAAATTGAAATTACTAATTGGAATGATAATTGATACATAGTAAAAGGTCTAAAAATATTAAAGCTTACAGGAAAAACTAAATCCCAAATGGAAATAACTTAAAAAGAAACTAAAACTTAAAAAGGCGTCGCAAAATTCTAAAGCACCTAAATCTTAGTCTAAAGAAAAAGCACTTAAGGAATTCTACGGCAAAGCCTAAAAATCTAGGAGTAAAAATAACTATAGCAAAAACTAATTTTAAAATTAAATATGAGCTAAAAAAAATACAAATATTACGCTACAACGATTAAAAAGTACAAAAATATAAAAATATACAAAAAGTTGTAAAAAGTACAATTTTTATAAAAATATTATTTTTATATTATTTATTTAATTAAAACTACTAATTTTACAATTTAATAAAAACTTAATTAATACTAAATACATAAATATAAAGTAAAAAGTAAAAATAAAACTAAAATTAATAATAATAATAATATTTAGGTTTTAATAATAATAATAATTAAAAATAACCCGTGATTAGGGTTTTTGTCCGTGTGTCAGAGGGTCTCCGCGAGTCGCGGCAAATAAAGAGGAAAACCCCGCAAGTCGCGGGGTTCAGGAATTCAGTTGACAGCTTTGTCTTTTTACGCGTTTTTTTTTTTATTTTTTTTTTTATTTTGTTTTCTGTTTTTAAATAATTAAAAGATATTAAAATTAAAACTTATATTTTTATAAACTAAAATAAAAATAAAGAAACTTATAAAACTTAAATATTTAACAAAATCCTAAAAATACTAATATTTTTGTTTTTCTTTTTATATTTTTGAATAATTAAAACGTATTTCTACAAAAGCAAATTTTTAATAAAAGTAACTAAAAATCTTGTTTTTTTTTTTTTTTATATTAGCGTTGCGCTTCCGGCTTTTAAGATGTTCCCCGGCAGCGGCGCCAAAAATACTTGATGTCAAAGCAGAGGGGTATAAAATACTATTAATTTTTAGCAGAAAATACTATTAAATACGATACAATTTTACACAAGATATTTATTTATTTATAGAATGGATATACTTAAACCTTGCTACAACACTTATAGGCAGTGTACCTAATCGTACAGTAGTGTAGTTTTTAGTAAGTCCGGTTCGTTCCACAGGGAAATCTTTAAACAAAGCTCAACGCTATATTAGTTTACTTTTATAAAAATACAAATATATATATAAGTGATATTATTATTATAAAGGGGGGTTTTTACCGTTTAATGACCGGTTTGTCGATTTTAAAACTTTAGTCGCAGTTAAAACCTAATGTAAAATATAAAATAAATACAAGACTTAAATTAAAGCGTAAAGTAAATAACGATAATGAAATTGCGAATAAAAATGCGATAAAATAAAATTACGATAATTAAAAGGTACGATAATTAAAAGTGCGATTAAATAAAACAACAATAAATAAAAGTGCGATAATTAGAAGTGCAATTAAATATAAAATAAAGGAAATTAAATATGAAATAAAAGAATTATGCTTATTTAAACTTCCGTAATCATGATGTTTGACGTGTTGATTTTAGTTTTATGCCCATGGGTTAATTGTCCTTTGTCCTGGATTATTCAATAAGTCCGTCTGGTTTTCGTCCATAACAGTCCATCAGTCATAAATATAAATTGCAAGTGTCCTTGTCAAATTATTATTATACCCGAAGATAAATATTCCAACTAATTGGGGATTCGAATTGTAACAAGGTTTTAATACTTTGTTTAATGAATACACCAGGTTATCGACTGCGTGTAAACCAAGGTTTTACTACTTTGTTAACAATTACACCAATTACCCTTGAATGTAATTTCACCCCTGTTTTAATTATTCTAGTGGCTATTAATCCATTCCCGTGTCCGGTTAAATGAACGATTATTCGTACATATAAATACCCCGCCCATCGTGTCCGATCGAGTGTATATGGTAATTTATAGGGACGCCCAATTGTAAATCTTTATATTAACATTAACAAACTTTCATTTAGTTAAACAAATATAAAGCCCATTAATAGCCCATAGCCTAGTTTCCACAAGTGTCGTTCTTTTGTCCAAACCCCAATTATGGTACAAAGCCCAATTACCCAATTTTAGTAATTAGCCCAACATCATGATTACTTCGTTTTAAATAAGCATAATAATAACTTAGCTACGAGACATTAATATAAAAAGGTTGAACATAACTTACAATGATTAAAAATAGCGTAGCGTTACACGGACAGAATTTCGAATTACACCCTTACAACATTCGCTAACATACCCTTATTATTAGAATTATAATTAAAATTAAAATATAAATTATAAATATAAATATATATTACTTCGTATGAATGAGAAGAAAAAATGATGATGATTTTGATCAGAATTCGGGTTGATTTATAGCCAGACTTGAAATTTGGGGCTCCGCGACTCGCGGCCAAATACCCTTAAAACTCCGCGAGTCGCGGAGAGGTATTTACAGTTTACACCCTTGGAGTTTCCTGCTGCCGACGGTTTTAAATATATATATATAATATATATATAATTAATATAATTAATTATATATTATATTATATTTATATATATAGTTAACTTGTAATTTTTAGTCCGTTGCGTCGAGCGTTAAGAATTGACTCTGGTCCCGGTTCCGGATTTTCGAACGTCCTCGCGTACAATTTAATATCTTGTACTTTGCGTTTTGAATCTTGTACTCTTGTGATTTTGAGACGTTTCTTATCAATAATTGGAACCTTTTTGATTGTCTTTTGTTCTTTTGAGCTTTTTGGTCGTTTGCGTCTTCAAATCGTCGAATCTGTCTTTTGTCTTCACCTTTTATTATTTAAACGAATATCACTTGTAAATAGAACAATTGCAACTAAAAGCTTGTCTTTCTTGAGGAATAATGCTATGAAATATATGTTCGTTTTTAGCATTATCAGACATGCTTTAAAAAAAAGGCATTTTTTGTTTGACTGGATAACATATACAGTATCAAATACCTTGAGTGAAGTAAAAAGAAAGCATGGAACTTTTATTGGCTAAACTGGAATTCATTGTTTCTTACCTTAAGGTTACTAAATAGAAAGCATTGAACTACTATTGGGTAAACACTCACTATGTTTTTCTCTTTGTTCGTTCAATAGTCAAGGAAAAAAGAATGGAACTTTTATTGGCTAAACCCATTATATTTTTCATTTTAAACCCGCCCACTTTTAAATTTTTTTAACTCTTCTCTCAACCTTTTTTTAGAACATTTTTTTCCTACAATATAGTTTTTTACAAAAAAAAATTTATTACCTTTGTTTTCCCGCATTTAAATATTGATTAAGAAAAGTACCCAAATTATGTGGGGTTCTTAATGTTAAACCGCCAGAATTTAGCTATTAACATGTAGTATTTGAACATACTTTATCTCTAAGGGTTCAAAATGTCAAAGTGATGAGATAAAATAATGGCTCTTTAGTAAACTGGTGGGACAAAAAAAGGGCTCAAAAAATGGCTTAAAAGCAATATGATATATTATTTTCTTAATTAGCATGCCATAAAGTTATGACTCAAATCAATAGAATTAAAGAAAATACACATGTTGATCATTTATAAGCACACAATATAATAGTTAAAGTCTAACAAAAGAAGTATCATACTGTATGCCAATGTGTGCTCCTTATAAAAGACATATCAGCTGCACATTATTACCCTGTTCATGTAAACATATAGAATGTATTTCAGGAGCTATTCAAGCAAATATATGTATAAATACCGCAGTTTAGTAATTGAATGGTCACGGAACTCTAACACACAGACATGTAAATTGAGATGAACATATTAAACTTTAAGCATATATTACCTTGGTTCCAATAGAAGAGCAAATTATGTCTGACAAAGCTTTTTATTTATCAGCAAACTATATGTAGAGCAAATAATGTCTGACTGCTTATTAACCAAGGTATGTTGAGCAGATGATGTTATTGACCAAGGTATGGTTAGTCATTATTCATATTGGAACCAAGTCCCTCTTTCGTTTTAGCCCATTGTGACACTCATTCAACCTGCAACCCATTTCTCCAGCTTCACATACTAGATGTTATGTCACGACTCGTCCGTTTTGACCCAATTTACAATCATTCAGCCCACAATTTGTTTTACAGCATCACATATTAACGTCCATATATTCATCTTCAAAGCCTAAAACTAAAAAAAAGATAGAATGGTTAGAACTTAACTCTATCATAAATACCGGTACAAAATCCATTCGCATAACACAGATAAAATGACAAGTGACTAAATTTTTCTTTAAATAAATTTAAGTTACAACTAAACACATGAATTGAAAAGTACACCTTTGCAAATATGTAACCTGTACATAACCTTACAATTGAAAGGCAGGTCTAGATAAAAACTTGCTTTCCAGCTGCAAAAAACCCACCATAAGTCATATACTCATATGTCATGCAAGTATCTATCCTTCATACAATAATGCACATGTCGAATCGTGAAAAAACATATCATAATGAGGATTGAGGAGTTCAAGATGGGTGGAGTAATACAATATCAAAAATAAATTAAGTCATCATGACATGTGTATTATAAGATTAAAAAAACAGTAAAAGCATCAACAAAGCCTATAATTTCCTAAGCTTTCACCAAGCACATACAAAGAGTATTAATTATCTTCAATTTTTGTGATGATCAAAACTTCATTACTTTAGAAATAGATATAACAACACAACACAAATAGTGGGTCAAATAAATAAGTTGTATATACATGGTCATGTCCAAACAAAATCATCAAACTATCAAACAAAACTTTAAATAAGAAACTTAGATAAAAGAAGTTAAAACTCTAGAAATAATACTCTTCCAAAGTATAGCCTTAGCATAAAACATTAGAAAAGTAATGAACATAAAGCTATGGGAACTACCTGCCACAACACCACAACACATTAGATAGACCATTTCAAAATAATTTTAAACCCACTCAATTTAGCACGAGAAAATGAGGTGTGGTGTACAAATAGGAATGAAAGAGACGATGACACGTGACACAGTGTGCATCAAATTTTTTTTTAATCGAATTCAACCCCCATGTCATCATCTCCTTATTTCCTACCTGTTTATATGGTTTGCTTTATGTAATACATCCCATTATATAAAAGATAAAATAATAAAGTAGTTTAAACATAGAAGTATACGTCATTTATCATACTTCTAATAATTGTTGTCTAGTCATTAATTCAAACTTTGCACATATTATGTTTACCTAACCATTCTCTAGACCTTACCTTAACCCTAGATTCAATATTTGTAACCAAAACAACGAATTTATCCTAAAAAGAACAACTTTAAACCTAAATTCATACACTGATTCATAGTATATTACAATTTCTTTAGATTTTGATACATCTTAATTGGTCATAAGCAATAGTCAAACTCTACCTAGTATGCAAATTTGGTTCATATTGATTTTTTCCATCAATGCTTAAAATATTATCACCTAAATTATTTTTTGACAAAATGTACCTGTAATTGCCTTCCTCATGATCATAACAATCAGGTTTTTGCATCATCAACTCCAAAGCAATTAGCAATTCTTGAAGTAACCAAATCAAACCAATCCATGAATCTTTATAAGATATTAATATTGACCTGTTGCAAAATAACAAAACGAATACGAAACATTACTTGATGCAGCAATTTTTGAAACAAATATATACATATAAATAAATAAACAGACATTAATATGAATGTAAATAATACTTTTCAAAAACGATTTTAAAAAAATCAAAATACTAAATCAGACAATTTAAGAATACTTCTGTTACTAAGAGTAATAATAATTTTTAAAATTACATACCTAAATCGAATTGAATGGATCATCCGAATTGATTGCTGAATTGGGGATGAAACCAAATCGGAACCCTAATTGATGAAGTGCATCGATTAATCTGAAAAACATCGGATCAGAATTGATGTGGAGAAGAAGAGAGAATTGATTTTGGTAAACCTAAAAAGGTTACTGGAGTGGAGAACTCTAATTATGTTATCGTTTTAGTCGTGCAGCGTATTACGTCGCTCCAATTAATTGTCGAATGAACGTTAGAATCGCAGATGATGGACTACGACGGAGGTGGACGATGGTGAAAATCGGAGTGCGGCGGAGGCAGACGGTTGTAAGACAGAGGGATTAATTCATTGGGATGGAAGAGATGAGAGTTGTATCTGGTGTTATAGAGATTGAGACACGTGTTTGTTTATGGGATGGACACTTGTAAGATGGATGTTGGTGTAAATGTGGTAGTGACATGTAGGATGAGACCCTCATGCTTTATGTGAGGAATAGATAGATGCGGACACAAGTTGATGTTGTTGTTAACGTAACTCTTCTGCAACTACCAAATTCGACAAAAGGTATCTCGTTTTTCTTTGCCATAATAATAATAATAATAATAATAATAATAATAATAATAATAATAATAATAATAATAATAATAATAATAATAATAATAATAATAGTAATAGTAGTAGTAGTAATAATAATAATAATAATAATAATAATAATAATAATAATAATAATAATAATAATAATAATAATAATAATAATAATAATAATAATAATAATAATAATAATAATAATAATAATAATAATAATAATAATAACATATATCTTTGGAGCTCAACATATTTCAGATACGATGTGGCGAAGAAAAATAATACACTTGGAGCTCAACATATTTCAGATTTTGTCAATCACTGCTTCAACGTAAAATTACTTCTTCATGTCTCCACAGGTTTGTATTAAATATTAAAACTAAATGCTTAATCCAACAAAATTAGTTTGTCTGTATATATAGCAGAACCATTTTACAGTAATACGCGGACAAAAATCTCGGCTCCTTATGTATCTTTATCTTAATCTTAATCTTAATTTATACAAGAGATAAGCACTTTTTTGGAGGGAAGTAATTTTTTTCCGATTTGTAGAAATTTTTTTTCCTCAGGCATCAAGTTTAGGTGAAAATATGAACATTTAAAAAAAACTTTGTGATAAATGTTATTATTTAGGCAGAAAAAAAAACTTTCGAAATTTAAACCCTAATATATATATATATATATATATATATATATATATATATATATATATATATATATATATATATATATATATATATATATATATATATATATATGCTTATTATGTCAAGTGGTTAAGCACGAGTGTAATTAATCACGTCGACGGTGAACGGTAGAACAGAAGTCCCTCCCCATTAACGGTGATTACTAGATCCAAATAAAGCTTGAGTTCGATCAAAATGTCTTGCTCAGTTTCTAGAGAGAGAAACACTTTCTAGGAACGTATAAGAGCTGTGACAAAATTTCAAGTGTCCCACTAATGGAGGCTCATTGGTCCTATTTATAGGCAAAGTCCAAAGCTTGACTTTCATATGACACGCGTCATTATTCTCGTTATTCTCGTCCAAAATCTTGCGTAGATATGTCATCCACAACGTTATTTTCGTTATTTCGAAGTTCATACGCATCTTGAAAAATACCAGCGGGTCCAGGGATTCGGTACGATAATTTTTTCTTTTTGTTAGACCCAGAACCTGTTGAGTGTTGAAGATTTAAAAGAAGCAAGTGAAGGAACATTCTGGAACATTCGTCAGCTTGCCGGCCAAGTCGAAAGATTTAGTTTCCTTTTATTGTTTTGTCTATAAATACAACCCTAATGTAACCTGTAAAGTGTGCACGGAAAATATAAAGAAATTCTTTGATTTGCGCTCGTGGAGTAAACCTGTCTCCGTATTTTCGAGACGGGATATAACCACGTTAAATCCTTGTGTCGTTTACTTTATGCTTTAGTTTTAATTCGTTTGTCGTTCGTGGGTTTAGTGATTGTGATCAATCACTTGTCTTGTTTGGGTCCTAAATCCTAACAAGTGGTATCAAGAGCTCATGGTTTCGAGTGGGAGCGATGGCGAGTTGAAAGCATGAACAAACGATAGAATCTAGGGTTTGTGCAACATGGATCGAGATCTAAAGACTTAGTTGATCGCGAAGAACTCGCGGGTATGGTCTATGTACTCGTGATATGATCTATTATAATTGTCTATGATTACTAATAGATTATTATGGTGGCTCGCGGTGTTAAAGGAGTTGGTGGTCGGATCGATAAGTTATGTTGCGGGAGAGGTTTGCAAAATTCGGATGTTTATAAACTGTTGCAGAAGAAAATTCATAGCGGGTTCGTTAACCGTTGGATCGCCATGATATTTTAACTGGGGGTTGTTGACTCATAGATCTAATAGTGGTAGAATTTTTGTAGAGAACGGACCTTTCAATTGGGAGATATGATTTTCCGAAGTTGCAGCAACTCAGGTTGGGTTTTCATTGCGCAGCTGTAGTAGAAAAATCATTTCCGGTTCGCCTACTTTTGGATCGACCTAAAAATTGGATAGTAGGTAGTTGACAAGTAGATCTAGTTGCTTTAAAAATTTGAAAGTGATCGGACTGTTATATTTGGAGTTATATGTTTTCGAAATTGACAGCCGTCATGAAAACTCTTAGGGTTTTGTGATTGCGCAGCAGAAGTAGAAAATTCATTGTAAATACGTCTACCGTTGGATCGATTTGAAATTTTTAATGTTATTGTAAAACAGTCGGGTCTACGGGTGGTTTAAATTTGGTAATGATCGGACCGTTGAATTTTGAGATATAATTTTTCGAATCTGGACAGTTTTTTTCAGGGTAAACTTTTCGGGTTTTGATGACGCGAGTGCGAGATAGTTTAGTCTCGGAAACTTCGGGCGATACGAGCTGGATATTTTTGGGATGTTGGCTTGTTGCAGAAGCTCACGAGGGTGATCTCTCAGGTTTGGGGTTTGGATAACGAGGGGATTACATCTAGGTTATTATCGACAGTGGAAGTTATCGGGGAAGTTTTTTTTATGCTTGCGGTTTTTGAAACGGGACGACCAAAGGTTTTGGTCGGATATTCCAAAGTGTGTGGAATATGCAGGCGGGTTAGAGCTTCTCTCACTAAGGAGATTGGTTGACGAAGGGTGTCGAATAGAACGCGTTCGACCAGTGCTCAGGTTTTTTGGGTGATGTTTGGTTCAACAAACGAGCTTTTCCTTCGGGGTTACCAATTAGGAGTTCTTAGGTGATTGATGGAGTGGATAATCTTGTAAGTCCTAGAACTTGAAGCTTTCAAGATATTGTTGAGAGTGTCGGGAACTCGGAGTGAGTTTCAGAACTTACGGAAGTATCAGGTTAGTGGTAGTTGGACGACTAGTGGGAGTTGTAGAGATGGTTATGCGATATGTTTCTCTGATTTTCACAGTGTTGGTGTGTCGATTTCAACTAGATACTCGGGTACTTGTTTTACTCTCCAATGGCAAAGAAATTTGCAACTGATCGGGTGGTACGAAACAGATTATTCTCGGGTAGCAGCGGTTTATTTTCTTACTCGTACAGTGGGAGCGTGCTTGAGATTGAGAAGATGAGTTCGTGAAATTCATAGCTATGAGCCTATGAGGATCAGTGTACCATCGTAAAAGCGGAAAGTTAAAAGTGTAGATTTTGGGGTTGTGACTGCGTTCTCACTGGAGCCTTGATGAATAGTCTACAAGGGCGTTTGTCAGATTTTCTGATTGCTGGGAAGGAAAATCAGTGATAAACGAAAATTCTGTATGAGGGTGATCATTGACATGTCGGTGACAGGGTTGGCGTGTCTAGAGTGATGAGATGAGGCGGTTTTGTCTCCTGTTTATAATCCTGTGATTGAAGTCTCGCACACTTCAATGGTGGCGTAGAAATCGAGAGATGACCCAAGCTAGCAACGAAGATCAGATTATTACTCAGCTATTTGAGTGTCGAAAGTCTTCCTTCCCATGGCGTGGAAGTGCGGCGTATCCCGGGTGTTTATTCGGCGGTGTTCAAATGGAGTTCCATAATCGGGTGATCTAGAGTTGTTGTGGGTATTTAACACAAGTGACAGGTGAAGATTATATTTTGGCGAGTGTAGTTGAAGTACTCTTTATCGAAAGCTGCTAACTTGTTGGTTAGATTGTGCGTGTCCCAAGAAGCTTTCTTGGCGGTATAGATGGGTAGGTTTAACGAAGTCGAGACAGGTAATCTGGTATGGGTTCGTTCAAGATCTTCAAAGTGGGAGATTTGTTGAGTGTTGAAGATTTAAACGAAGCAAGTGAAGGAACATTCTGGAACATTCGTCAACTTGCCGGCCAAGTTGAAAGATTTAGTTTCCTTTTATTGTTTTGTCTATAAATACAACCCTAATGTAACCTGTAAAGTGTGCACGAAAAATATAAAGAAATTCTCTGGTTTGCGCCCGTGGACTAAACGTGTCTCCGTGTTTTCGAGATGGGATATAACCACGTTAAATCCTTGTGTCGTTTACTTTATGCTTTAGTTTTAATTCGTTTGTCGTTCGTGGGTTTAGTGATTGTGATCAATCACTTGTCTTGTTTGGGTCCTAAATCCTAACAGAACCACGCAGAACAGGTCGTGGTGGTGAAATAGGTTGCTTTTGTTTTTGATTGTTACGTTGGGGGGACTCTAACGGTCGAGGGAATGGTGGCGAATGAGTCGGCACCAAAATGGTTTCAGTGGGTTTTGTAACTGATACAGATTGAGTGAGGTCAGAATCATCGATATCAAGTAGGTATTCCCATCCATCGTTTTCAAAATTGGCCATTTTTTTTAATGTGATTTAGTGTTTTTTGTAGTTTTCAACTGGTGATTTCACTGTATATAAATCTCAGTTTGATGTGTTTGAAATGTGGTTGTGTTGTATGTGATGTTGTTATTGAGAATTAAGTTTCAAGCGGTATAAATACATGTAGTAAAGCATAGATTACGACCTGCAAAAGCAAGATTCGGGGTTAAAGTGGACAAAAAAAATGGCAGGGGCAAATCCGAAGTTTCAAACTTCGGTTTTGCTGAAAAGCCTGCAAAACCGAAGTTTAAAACTTCGGTTTAGGGCACGGGAGGCTATCTTGTACACATGTCAGCCTAGTCACTGTAGAAAATGCATAAAGGGACAAAACCGAGCTTCCAAACTTCGGTTTTTTCAAAACCGAACTTTGAAAGTTCGGATTTACCATTTTTCTAAAAAATATTGTGAAGTTTCTATTTTAGGGTACTATACCTATTCGAATATAATTAGCTTAATAAAGAGTTGCACTTTTCAGAACCATAGATAGCTTCGTTGCTGCATATGCTAGAGGCATGATTTCTTGCTTTCTCAGTGATCCTTCCATTGTTCTTGATTTGGTAAGTTCATATAATAATTAGTTTATTGAAATTAAAAATGAAACAATACTTAATCTAGTAAAAGCGTTATTTGTACAACAATATCATAAACTTAATATTCAATGTAACAAACTATAAAGTTGTTAATATAGAACATAACTATAATCTAAAAGTTGATGACCCGGTTATACCATCAATATAAAGTTTAACTGTCTTTTATAGTTTTAACTCTTACGAATTTCTTATGCAATAAGACTTTAAGCAACTGAAATATGCAGATTCCGGCGGATATGGTGGTCAATGCCTCGATGGTAACTATGGCGGCTCAAATAAATCAACCTTACTCGAAGACCATTTATCATGTTGGATCATCAAAGACAAACCCTATAACAATTTCTACTCTTACGAATTTCATAAGCAATTACTTTGCTAATAATCCATTAATAAGTAAGCACGGAAAGCCCGTCGAAACAGCCAATAAATTTATGTTTAGTTCCAGTTCAGGATTTAATAGATATGTTGCAGTTCATTATAAAATCCCTTTAAAGGTACGAAGAAAATATGAGTAATAAAAATGATCATCCTTATGATGTTTGTTGTTTTAACATGATTCTGGTGTTGTGTTGTGTTGTGTTGTGTTGTGCTAGCGACTCGAAAATGCAAACATGGCTTCCAGTGCATCGTATGTGGACATGGAGCGAAAGATGAATATCACTCTCCGATGTAGAACTTCATAAAACATACATTACGGTGAATAGCATGTAGAGATGTTCTTCCATCTGCACCTGTATGCGAGTTTTTTAACGCCTAAGAAATTTGATGTTATAGATATTAGTAGCGATAAATACAACTTTTTTCAAACTTTGCAGCTATGATCTTACAAATCTGAACAAATTGCGTAACGTGAAAGCTGAGGCGGAGACATTTTTTGTTGATCTGAAAACTCTTGACTGGGAAGAATACTTTATGAATATACATTTCCCTGGC
This sequence comes from Rutidosis leptorrhynchoides, assembly GCF_046630445.1. NCBI lineage: Eukaryota > Viridiplantae > Streptophyta > Magnoliopsida > Asterales > Asteraceae > Rutidosis > Rutidosis leptorrhynchoides. The sequence goes on from NC_092333.1 coordinate 164,146,239, forward strand.
TTGGTGAAGTACTCATTAGGGGGTTTGTTACGAGGTTCTGAAAATGGAAAATGGGTATCAAAGTATTAAGTGTTGGTTCACTTAGGTTTTATAAACCTATATAAATGGGAAGGTTCGAATAACCAACATGATCTCTCGTTACTCTGTTTTGTTGGTGATTTTTGCATGATCCAACATTCATTTTAGGGATTGGATTACTATGTTGAAAGTGTTTTCGAACCATTGATACGTTACACGAATTCGGAGAAGTGTGGAGTACACGTTCGTAAAACGTGAGGTGGTTTGAGGTTTCCTTTGGACTTGGAAATGAGATTTGGAACTTAAAGAATGCGAAACGCGACTTGAAAGAATGCGAAACGCAACTTGAAAGGCTAAACACACTTGAAAATAAGCTTAAACAAAATTTTGGTGTGCAGTAGCTTTAAGCCGCGGCGCGGCTCCTGGGCCCGCGGCGCGGCTTAAGGCATGATTTTCATGTCGAGACTTTTGGCATGTTTTGAAGTCTGGTCCTTTGTTAGCCCGCGGCTCAGCTCTTGGGCCCGCGACGCGGCTTAACACTGATTCGCTGAAAAGGTGAATTTTCAACCCAAAAGACACATTTGAACCCCAAACGTTTTAGGGTTGTTCCAGGGCATTTAAACTGCGTTTTTTCATGTTTTTAGACCATTTTAATTCTAAATACATGAATGTAAACTTCCAAGTCAATAATGAGTATGAATCAAAGGTTGTGACTTTTCAAGAAACCTCCTGACCCATTATAAATACACCCTTTGTGTATTTGAAAATTTTTTCCAGAATTTTAACCTTTTACACACACTTTCAACTTAAATAATTAGAAGATAAATCTCTGCAATTAATTTGATTGTTTTGTTTTAGCCAAGACAACAATCTAGTCTTTGTCTTATCCCAATCGAAACTTCGTGTAACCCGTGGCTAATTGGGTTGAAATATTCGATTAGGAAAGTGTTCACACGATTCAAAGATCAATCCGGAGTCGGTTCCATTTCAGGCATGAAGATTACTTACAATCCAAGTTCATAACATTTTAATTGAATATTGTGATCACCATGTCCGGTGAAACGGTGAAAGAAATGACGTCAAGGTTTGCAAAATTGGAGAAATTTGAAGGGGCAGATTTTAGGAGATGGCAAAAGAAGATGCAATTTCTTTTGACCACATTGAAATTGGTTTATGTGTTGTCAACTCCAAGGCCCGCTGAATCGGATGACGAGACAATGGAACATGCCCGGTTAAGGAGCAAGTGGGACAACGATGACTTGATGTGTCATGGCCACATTCTAAATGGTATGTCCGATGTTTTATTTGATGTTTACAATTCGGTTGAATCGGCAAAGGAACTTTGGGATAAATTGGAGGCCAAGTATATGGCCGAGGATGCATCTAGCAAGAAATTTCTTGTTAGCAAATTTCAACAATTACAAAATTGTTGATACTAGGCCCATCATGGAACAATTCCATGAGATCCTTAGGATCTTGGGGCAATTTACCCAACACAACATAAGTGTGGATGAAACTTTCACGGTTTCATCCATCATTGACAAATTGCCATCTTCATAGCAAGATTTCAAACACACACTCAAACACAAAAAGGAAGATATGAATTTGAATGAGTTGGGTAGTCACTTGAGAATTGAGGAATCAATTCGGGCACATGATAGTGGCAAAGGGAAGGGTAGAGAAGTGGGATCTTCTTCAATTAACATGATTGAAGATAAATCTCATGGGAATAAATACAACAAGAAATCAAACAACAAGAAACGAAAATTTGATGGCAACAAGAATGCGTCCAATAAGAAGGACAAGAAACCTTATTGGAGATGTGGCAAACCCGGTCACTATAAGCGGGATTGCAAAGCCAAATTGGTAGAAGGAGGAAGCACATCGGGTGCGGGCCAAGGATCAAAGGATCCTACTCCTAATCAAGGTCATATTTCTGACTTTGTGACTATTCCAATTAAGAACTATGTTTCACATATTTCTGATGCATTCTATGTACAGGATGATACAATTAGATGGTGGGAAGATTCGGGTGTAACTTTCCCTGCTTGCAAGGACCGTGAATGGTTCAATACTTTTGTACCAGAAAAGGATGTCTTGCACATGGGCAACGAATCTATTGCTAGTGTTGTTGGTTATGAAAATGTTGTATTAGAGTTTAGCTCCGAAAAAACTATTACTCTTTATAATGTATTGTATGTACCTAACTTGCATAAGAATCTTATATCTAGTCCCATGTTGAATAAATGTGAGTATAAACAAGTGTTTAAAAGTGACAAATATATATTGTCTAAGTGTGGTGTGTTTGTTGGTTTTGGGTATTATAATAATGCGATGTTCATGCTTAATCTCAAAAATGTTCCTAGGGCCATTAATTCTACTTGCATGATTAGTTCTAGTGCATGTGATTCCGGTTTATGGCATGCTCGTTTAGGTCATGTACATTACAAAAGAATGTATGGAATGTCTAAGGATGACTTAATACCAAATTTTGATAAACATTTAGATAAATGTAAAACTTGTATGCTAACAAAGATCACTAGACAACCTTTTAGAGAAATAAACCGGAAATCATCATTATTAGAACTAACTCATAGTGATCTATGTGATCTTCATGCTACTCCTTCAATGGGTAACAAGAAGTATATGATTACTTTTATAGATGATTCGTCTAGGTATTGCTATGTGTATATTTTACATTCTAAAGATGAAGCTTTAGACAAATTCAAAATCTATAAAACTGAAATAGAATTGCAACTTGATTATTCAATTAAAACATTGCATACCGATCGAGGTGGTGAATATTATGACCCGGAATATTTACAATCGATAGGAGTGATTCACCAAACCACGGCTCCCTATATGCCACAACAAAATGGTGTAGCCGAAACGAAGAATAGGACACTTAAAGAGATGGTTAACTCCATGTTGTCTTATTCCGGTTTGAGTGAGTGATTTTGGGGGGAAGCGATGTTAACGGCTTGTTACATTTTGAATAGGGTTCCCAATAAGAATGGGAAGAAGACTCCATATGAACTTTGGTTTAACAAACGTCCTAACTTGCATTACTTGCGAGTTTAAGGATGTAGGGCGATCGTGAGACTTCCGGAACCCAAAAGGAAAACGTTGGGTGAAAAGGGTATTGATTGCATCTTTATTGGATATGCCGAGCATTCCAAGGCGTATAGATTCTTTGTCATTGAACTAAATGATGCTATTTTGGTTAATACCGTGATTGAATCTAGAGATGCAATATTTGATGAATCTAGGTTCACATCAATAGCTAAACCAAAGGATATGGTACCTATTGCAAGTACCTCCCAAGGTGCTCAATTGGAAGAAATTCCAAATGAGACTCATGAGTCACGTAGAGGGAGTAGGAAAAGGACTCCTAAATCATATGGTGAGAATTTTCAACTATTCTTGGTTGAAGGAACTAGAGATAGTGTCATATCTCAACTTCATTATTTTTATAATATTGAGGAGGATCCGGTGACATATGATGAGGCCATGAGGTCTCGTGACGTTGCCTTTTGGAAGAGGCAATTCGTGACGAGATAGACTCTATCATGGAAAACAATACATGGGTTCTAGTCGATTTGCCTCCCGGTTGTAAACCTTTGGGCAACAAGTGGATCTTCAAAAGGAAGATGAAAGTTGATGGATAGGTTGACAAATTTAAAGCACGTTTGGTCATACAAGGTTTTAGGCAAAAGGAGGGTATTGACTATTTTGATACCTATGCTCCGGTTGCGCGTATCACCACCATTAGATTGTTGATTTCGCTTGCGTCGATTCACAATCTTGTTATTAACCAAATGGATGTAAAAACCGGTTTTCTTAACGGTGATTTGGAGGATGAGGTGTACATGAGACAACCGGAAGGATTTGTCATGCCGTGACAGGAGACGAAGGTGTGCAAGTTGATTAAGTCCTTGTATGGACTTAAGCAAGCACCAAAGCAATGGCATCAAAAGTTTGATGATGTCATTTTGTCTCATGGCTTCATGATCAACCAATCGGATAAGTGTGTGTATAGAAAATTTGATCACAGGGGAAATGGTGTGATTATTTGCTTATATGTGGATGACATGTTGATCTTTGGCATTAACCAAGATCAAGTTGATATGACCAAACAATTTTTGTCATCTAAATTTTTGATGAAGGATATGGGGGTTGCAGATGTGATTCTTGGTATAAGGATCATTCATGGTGACAATGGTATCACGATAACTCAATCTCATTATATTGAGAAGATTCTTAAGAAGTTCATTCTTGAGGATATCTCCCCGGTGAGTACTCCCACTTATCCTACTCTTAATCTCTTACCCAATACGGGTTCGGTTGTGTATCAACTTAAATACTCGAGTGCTATAGGGTGTCTAATGTATGCAATGACTTGCACTAGACCGGATATTGCCTATGTGGTGGGTAAATTGAGTAGATTTACTAGTAACCCGGGTTCTCACCATTGGCAAGATGTGAATAGAGTATTTAAGTACTTAAAGCAAACCAAGGACTTTGGTATCACATATACTGGCTTTCCTTCTATCCTAGAAGGTTATTCGGATGCAAGTTGGATAACCAATATGGAAGATCACTCTTCTACTACTGGTTGGATATTCCTACATGGTAGAGGGGCAATTTTATGGGCTTCCAAGAAGTAAACATGTATTACAAATTCGACAATGGAGTTGGAATTTGTTGCATTGGCTGCGGCTGGTAATGAAGCCGAGTGGTTAAGGAATTTGGTATATGAAATTTCTTTATGGCCAAAGCCCATTGTGATAGTGCTTCAACGGTGGCTAAGGCTTATAGTCACATGTATAATGGTAAGTCTAGACACTTGGGTGTTAGACATTCCATGGTACATGAATTAATCACGAATGGAGTGATCTCCATTGATTTTGTTAGATCGGAACAAAATCTAGCGGATCACTTGACCACGGGACTAGCCAGGGACTCGGTACACAAGTCGGCTACTAGTGCGGGATTTAAGTCCATCTAAATCTTTCAAAATGGGATACCTAATTCCCTTCTAGTACAACGCTAGGAGCCGAATTCAATGATGAAAGCCTATTTTGAGAAGATTGGAACACATGTTTTCGTATAATCCCAAAGGTATGTGTTCGGACCTACAAGATAAAGTGAGGTTGAAGTTTATGACTTCTTAATAGTTCTCTTGAAAAATTGCATTGTAGGAGCAAGATTGACGAGAGCTACCTAAGTGGACATGAAGTTGAGCCGCTTCAAGAAAGTTTTGGACTTAGTTTTCTATATGTCCATGATTGGAGTGAGATACATGACTCCTAATAGTGTCAAGTTTGTATTGTTAGAGATTATGGAACTAGTGTGTATATTATCGACAGGTTTTCAAATGAGTTGATGGGTTCAAACTATTAGAGCACCCTAATTTTCGAATTCTTGCACGTGTAATATACTATGTGTAACAATCCATGTGACATTTACACTTATGCATTAGTTTCTAATTGTTGGTATTTTAGTAATCAATGATCATACTAAAATGGGGGGTATTTGTTGGTGATTTTAGCATGATCCAACATTCACTTTAGGGATTGGATTACTATGTTAAAAGTGTTTTCGAACCACTGATACGTTACACTAATTCGGAGAAGTGTAGAGTACACGTTCGTAAAACGTGAGGTGGTTTGAGGTTTCCTTTGGACTTGGAAATGACATTTGGAACTTAAAGAATGCGAAAAGCGACTTGAAAGAATGCGAAACGCAACTTGAAAGGCTAAACACACTTGAAAATAAGCTTAAACAAAATTTTGGTGTGCAGTAGCTTTAAGCCGCGGCGCGGCTCCTGGGCCCGCGGCGCGGCTTAAGGCATGATTTTCATGTCGAGACTTTTGGCATGTTTTGAAGTCTGGTCCTTTGTTAGCCCGCGGCGCAGCTCTTGGGCCCGCGGCGCGGCTTAACACTGATTCGCTGAAAAGGTGCATTTTCAACCCAAAAGACACATTTGAACCCCAAACGTTTTAGGGTTGTTCCAGGGCATTTAAACTGCGTTTTTTCATGTTTTTAGACCATTTTAAGTCTAAATACATGAATGTAAACTTCCAAGTCAATAATGAGTATGAATCAAAGGTTGTGACTTTTTAAGAAACCTCCTGACCCATTATAAATACACCCTTTGTGTATTTGAAAAAAATTTCCAGAATTTTAACCTTTTACACACTTTCAACTTAAATAATTAGAAGATAAATATCTGCAATTGTTTTGATTGTTTTCTTTTAGCCAAGACAACAATTTAGTCTTTGTCTTATCCCAATCAAAACTTCGTGTAACCCGTGGTTAATTGGGTCAAAATATTCGATTAGGAAAGTGTTCACACGATTCAAAGATCAATCCGAAATTGGTTCCGTTTCAAGCACGAAGATTACTTACAATCCAAGTTCATAACATGTTTATGTCTCTAATAGGTGGCCTTCTTTGTCACACCTGCTACAAGAATATATGTGTGGTATTATCTTAATAAAGTTGTTTGTACTTCTATAGTTATTACTAAACGGTATAGTGAAAGGGATTTAAATGTGATAATACCTCTCTTTAGGGGGGGAAACTAGTTTAATGACAAATAAACAATTTCGAGTGTGTAGATGACTATTACCACTTTTTTTAACGGCAACATTTATTCAAACATACACTCTAGTAGTGTAAATAACATCAAAGCTAAGACCATTCGCAATGGTAAGGGCGTGATGAGGTGTGACAAGGTGCTTTTGTGGGGTATAATGCTGATTTGACAAATGTGATGGCGTGATGGAGTTTTGTAATGGTATGACGTGATGATTGTGTTATTGGTTAATAGGTCCCACCATTTTATATTTTCGTTTCATATTTCTTGTACTAATTTTATTATTTTGTTTAATTTAAATTAAAAGTTTAATAGGGAGTATAATTATAATATACATTAAGTATTGTATTTGTAAACTCATATATAATTCTGGGACTAAAAATGAAAGTTTAAGAATTATGTCATCTTCAACTCTTCATCATCTCTGTTATCCCGTATTTCACAACAACCCTAAAACAAAAAGCTTGTGTCGGCAGTTGATCATCAATTAACTTCCATCACAAATTAAAAAACAAAAAAGAAATAAAATTACAATTGTGACTTCCATCATGGCTTCATTTGATTCGTTGATCGCTCCAACACTGATCAAGCATATTTGCACAGGGTTAGGGTGAAACTACGCTTGAGTGCAACAATAGGGTTTAAGGACAAACGACGTTCGAACCTCAGATGATAGTCGTGGATAACCCGTACCGGAACCAGTATGATTCCGGTAGGATGGTCGATTCTAAGTCCACCAACAACCTAGCATACAAGGTTGAGTGGCCATAAGACTTGAAGGTTTCATAGTTTGATGAACTTACCTGAAAGTCTTAGACGATGATGAAGTTTGTATGAATGTAATTCGTACGTGAGAGTATGATATGTGTTACGTCGAATGTAACGTGGTACCTCTTAGGGTTTTAGAGCCATCTATATATAGGCTAGCAATTAGGGTTTGAATAGGATTCTATTCCCATATAATCGTAATCTATTCCATAACTAACGTGCGTTATTTAAGGAAACCGATATAGGTTGGTCTTATCGTTTAAGTTAGCGTGCAAGGTAAACAGTTTGACCAATTCAATAAAGACAGCATCCAATGGTATAGGCGCATAAAAAGCGCGGCTATACCCTTGGCTTTATTCATAGCGTACATAGATGGTTGCATCTAGTACGTAGGGTGGGACTTATATGCGTATACCGCATAGGCCTGCAAATATGTGTATCATTAAGTCCCCCAGTACGATGTCATATACAGTGACAACAAGTTTACGGCGTCGAACGCTAAAAAAAATATAGTCCATTCAAATGCGACTAGGAAAGCAAGCAGTAATTGAAAAGGAACCAAAGTTATAATATTTTAGGGTTTAATGCCAAACCGGTAAAGTGGTGCATTTAATGCAATATGCATGTAGTCACAAAAACGTCATTTTGCTTCGGCTTCTACACCCGAGGTGACAACTGTTACCCGAAAAGGCAATGATTGTAATTATGCAACTGCCTGGGTTTGTTATCGTGCACCGAGGGTCTAATCAAATGGTTTAACACTAGACTACGACACGTGTACTATCATGAATTCAAACCGTTGGGTATTCGACTCGTATATTTCGACTATAAATATCTTTTTACCTTTTTTGTTCCATAATCTCTTCCTATTTAAAGTTATTTTACTCATATTTCAGCTTAACTTGCTGCAACTGTTCATCATCTTCTTCTATGTTTCCAGCTAAGGTCCGTTTTCTCTTTTCGTCTTTCATGTTTCACTTTCTTTACCATAAATATCAATTGTTAAGAAGTTTGAAAGATGTCATTTTTGGTGTAAACACATAAGTGATATCACTAAATGATATCTTTAATCAATTGAGTATCGTTTTTATTTCTCCTTCTGATCTTGGTTATTTATGTGATGTTGCTTATGGCTTAGAACAATGAATCCCGCCATGAACATTCTTTTAAAATCTCGCTTGAACCACTATTCGCCAAACCGTTAATTATATACCTCTTTAATTTCAATTATCGAATTCTTAATTTTTGTATAGTTTTTGTAAAATTGAAGATGGATACATACATACCCGTAAACAATACTAAAGATGTTGCTTACGAATCTAAACTACATATTGATACGAACGCAGATAAATACACAAATGTTGAAAATGGTGATACCAACTCTGCTACTGTATATGCAATGATTCCTCTTACAAATGTGAAAGTTGGTGGTAACAGAAAAGTGACATCTGCACATGAGAAAAAAGAGAGAGATACTTCTTCTTTATTTTCTATCGATAAAACTTGCACGTGACAATCCAAGAGGATTTGTCTTTGTGAATTCTCATTACACAATTACACAAAGATATTTATAAGAGAATCTGAATTCATGAGATATTCCAACAGAATATTGGTGTATGCTCACAATTATATAAAAATGAGATTGGAAAATGGGTGCTATTCAGCCGAAGATTCTGAGATTGTCAAAGCGCTCGTTAAAAGACTTTGAAGCCGACTCAACACAAGAAGAAACGTGAGGAGGTATGAGAAGCTCAAAAACTTCAAATCAAAGATTCATTTCAATGGAACCAAGTTCTTGAAAGATTGTTAGGATTATTATGTAAAATTCACATTTAACATTAAGGGGGAGATTGTTATGACCCCAGAATGTGATAGTGTTAAAGTGAATGTGTTTAGAATATAAGGTTCTATAAACGATGGCTATATATAGAACCTATGTAGTCCTAACTCAATAGTCATTGCACTTTAACTGAGTTTTAGAAGCTATGGAATAAAAATCTTGAATATTTTCTCTATGTTTGAATCTCTTTCTTCCTGTCCGAATCTCATTCTACACCTTCACACTCTTTGATTCTTCGTGATTCAACCATGATCTGACCTAATATATATATATATATATATATATATATATATATATATATATATATATATATATATATATATATATATATATATATATATATATTTGTAATGAAAATGTATTTATATTTAAACGTAATTATTATAACATATTATTAAACGTATTTATATTTAAATGTATAAATATAACATATTATTAAACGTGTATATATAAATTTATTATTAAATATGTGTGTGTGTGTGTGTGTATATAAACCGGCGTTTTTAGTGATTTGGATATGGATTTCGTATGTGTGAGTAAAAGGCCATCAGAAGGCTGGTTTATAAAACGTTAGAAATTGGCGTTGCCAAGGCCGGTTTTCGCCACGTGGCAGGGCATAGAAAAAACGCATCATAATGGGCATTTATTATTGGCGGTTCGGAGGAATGCGTTTGACTATTCAGTTAGAAACCGGCTTTGGCAACGCCGGTTTCTATGATTGGACATCCGACATTTGAAAAAAATGCACTTTTTTCTGACTATACACAAAAAGTATAGAAACCGGCCTTGGAAAATCCGGTTATACTATACTTGTATTTTTTTTATCAATTTACTATTTATGTATATATGTTTTAAAAAACAACTACTTAAAAATAATTCCTTTTCAGAATGTTTAATAAATGGAACTTCTACAAAAACGGAGAGTTAACAAAAAAATTAATAATTTTTGGTTAAAAAAAAACACATACTATAACAAGGAGCTTTCATCGGAAGATGAAAAACACAACATACAAACTGAAGAACGTGAGGGGTTGTAACTCGAAAACTACATTAACCATCTAGCAACTGCTATCGACTAACGGGCTAAACCGAGTTGATCAAACCGACCCCAAAACAATAAAAGAAAACACACTACAAGAAACTCCATTTGGGGGGGGGGGGGGGGGGGGGGGGTGTTTGACATTTTTCACCCTATAGGGACAACTTTTCATCCCAGAAGGTCTTTAGGGACGACTTGTCATCTCAAATAGGTTATCTAGAATACTTTGACCGGTCGATGATAAAGATGCGGAATTAGTAGCCGACATGTCTTCTGAAATCCAACTGGAAATATTTATATCATTACAAATAGGTGTTACGTAAACAAACAAATATTATCGTAAAACACAACATCAGAGTTTATGTGTCTGGTCAAACATATCTTCTCAAAAGCCACCATCACCAACCCAAGCAAAGCAAAAAAAAAAAAAAAAAAAAAAAAAAAAAAATTGCATGCAAGTGGAAGTTGTGGGAGATTAGCACAAAGCTAATTACAATACAAATCATGCATCTGCCATTACAATTTCTAGCACCTATTAGCAATTTACAAAAAACATCATCGTCATCGTCATCATCATTATCATTATCATCATGAGGATCAGTTGCTTGTACGGGCCTGCAACCACTAGCTGATCAAGCTAGAATTTACCGATGGTCCTTCCTACTAACTCAACTACGTAACCGTCCAGACGAAACATATGTGTCTTTCTATCTTATACCGCACAGAGATTAGTACTTTGACCCAACCTTTCTAACTTAATTGACGTCATTTGGACTCAACATATCTAACTCAGTTGGTCGCCACCACATGTGAAAATAGTATCATAGAAACAAAAACATATCAACAAATAACTAACACAAGGCAGTAGAGCAGCTATCTAACATATGGCAATATGCTAATTAAACAGCATAACAACAGTAGCATATCATGCTACTCTGCACTGTGTCCAATAGATAGTTCCACTTACTGATTACCAGCACAGAAGGTTCTCAGAGTTCTTATTTTACTAATCCTTGTCTTTGTCTTTTTCACCTGAGAATAATACATAACAAATCTGTATACACATCTCAGTCATTTTCATCAAATTAAACAGTTTCAACAACAAAACAGATCAGCTACCAAAACACAACAAATCCAAACAATATGTCCCACCAACCGCACGAGTGACAACCAACCACGCAAGTGACAATCACTCGCACAAGTGAGTCACCTCAATCGCAGGGTTTACCTCCAACTCGTACGAGAGAACCAAAGTCAAACAATCAACACAGTCACAACCTAGCTCGTACGGTCCAGCAGTTGACTCGTAAGAGTGACCATTCAAATCGTACGAGTGACGGGTCAGTCGTATGGATTATCAACCAAAACATAGGTTCATTGATAAACTCCCACTCGTACGAACGGAAAAAAACCATACACGGTTGACCGAATCCCTCGCACATGTGAGGGTCAGCCGTACGAAACCGTTAACCAAAAAAGGGCACAGTCACTCGCACGGGATGAGTCCTCACTCATACAAGTGAGCCTCAATCGTGCCACATTATGAGCTCAGTCGCGCAAGTGACTGTTCACTCGTGTGAAACTGATGAATACAGGCATCAACTTAAGAAGAAGTCACACGCGTGAGTGGGACCTCGCTCGTACGAGTGGCTCTCACTTGTACCATTACAACTAGGTCAAACGTACGATTCTATACCCCAAATCTAAATTTCGAACAGTGTTGGTCAAATTGCAAGCGGACGAAGATCATATAACATACATACAACAATTACCTAACATGAAACAAGCCTAACTAACAATTTTAGGCAAGATTCAACACCAAATTGAATATATGAACACTTAGAACAACAACCCTAAAGTAGCAAGGATTAAAGAGAGAAATCAAATTACTCAACTTGTTTTAAATCACTGATTGTACATAAACTGAGGTTCTACGCTCCATTTTAATCCAAACACACTTTAGTTTGAGCTAGGGTTTTATGAGAGATACGTGAGTTCTAGAGTAGCAAATGGAAAAAATGAGAAAACATGTATAGATCCATACACATAAATGGGTATTAAAACCCATACTCCATATCACATGAGTAGCTACCAGTTTTCAGATACAATACGCACCACATTATGCAGCATTAACGGGGTCACAAAACACACTCAATCAAATATATATATATATATATATATATATATATATATATATATATATATATATATATATATATATATATATATATATATATATATATATATATATATATATATATATATTCGCGAAAATACATACCATATTATATATAAAATAAATAGATCCGAAGATCTAGCAGTGTTACAATTGGTGCAACATTCCCAACGGAATTTGTAATTTACAAGGCACGTTCAACATTAAACGCAATTAAGTGAAAGGCCGCCTATTACAACAAATTGTGACCAATACAATAGTGTACATACAACATTGGATAAAACAACAATCCGGTATAACGAACTAAGTGTTGGATGGTAACAATCTGCTAAAAAAACCAAACCCACAAAATATTCCAATCCCAAGTCGTAGCTAGCAAATCTGACCACGCTCCACAAACCCCTAGAGATCCACCCCAAACCCAGCACCGAAAACCAATCATAAAATCGTCCGCCGGAAAACCCAAGAACACCCACCTCGAGACTGCAACCCGAGAATCGGGAAAATCCCACGTCAGCCAGTGATATCAAGGAAACCTAGAACGATCCCATTGGAACCCTATTCCGTAGAAATCCAACCTACGGAAGAAGGAAAAACAACCGATAGAAACCCCGAAAAACTAATTTATTGGTGCTCAACAACAAGTCGTTGAGGCGGCAACAACGCGGGATCCATTCTGAACCAAACCCCGTGACGATAAAGATGAAACGAGTGGTTAAGTGACAAATAGAACAACACTAGAAGGAAGGAGAATCGCGAATGACGAAACAACAATAAATCTGACAGGCCGGTCATGACTCCGGCCAGCCCGCTGCCACCAAGACACCATCATGTGACCTGGGAAAAGGGAGAGGCAGAAAAAGAGAAAAGGGACCAGAGCAACTAAACTCCGGCAAAGGAAGACCGGTGATATCGCATATTTAATACACGTTTCTTAGCGATATTGATCACATTTTGGTCCTTTTGGATACGATTTGGTGTTATTTCGATAAGTGTTATGAAAGTTCGAGTTCTAAGACCAAGAAGATGAAATTTGAAGTTATTTGATGGTTTTAGTGATTTTCTATGTAAACGAGTGAAAGAGATTGGTTCGATTCGAGTTTGGATGGATTTACTGAGTTTTCAGATCGGATTCAGCAAGTTGGGCCTGGAGCACCGCTCAAAAACATGGAGCGCCGCTCTAGTAGGCAGTAAATTGAGGTCGAGGGTTTTTCAAATTAACAGATCAGATTTTAGTTATACAGAGCGCTGCTCAACATTTGGAGCGCCGCTCCACTTCCAGCCGGCTTCAGAATTTTACTATTTAAAGCACGAATTTTTTACCCTAATTATCATATCTTATTCCCAGACGATTTGCAGCAGCTTTTTGATGAAAAAGGGTGATTTTTGGGGAATCCCAAGATCATTCTAATGCTTCAATCATTACGGGAACGTGCTTTGATTCATTCATCGTTCAAGATTCAATCATTAATTAGGTTTATCTCTTTGTTTCAAACAATGAATTCTTCTATTATTTTGATTGTGATTTTGGTTTTAGCCATGATTGTTGGCTAAGACTTTAATGTTTGTCTAGATTGAATATTCGTATGTATTTGGATGATACTTAAACGTTTTATTTGATTATTACATGATAATTATGAGTTTTGATTAAGAACCATTCTTATGGGATTTGATTATTGTTACTAGGCTTGATTAGTGATCTTGTTTGAACAAAGGGAACCCTGTTTCAATTTAGTGAACTAATTTCCAATTGATTTGTCTTAATCAATTGGGTGCTTACTGTAGTGACCCGAACTTTTCCATGTTTATATATATATTAAATGAAATTGTTATTTACATGATTAAGTGTTTCCAACATGTTAAGCAATCAAACTTGTTAAGACTTGATTAATTGAAATAGGTTTCATATAGACAATTGACCACCCAAGTTGACCGGTGATTCACGAACGTTAAAACTTGTAAAAACTATATGATGACATATATATGGATATATATATAGTTAACATGATATTATGATAAGTAAACATATCATTAAGTATATTAACAATGAACTACATATGTAAAAACAAGACTACTAACTTAATGATTTTGAAACGAGACATATATGTAACGATTATCGTTGTAACGACATTTAATGTATATATATCATATTAAGAGATATTTATACATCATAATATCATGATAATATAATAATTTAAAATCTCATTTGATATTATAAACATTGGGTTAACAACACTTAACAAGATCGTTAACCTAAAGGTTTTAAAACAACACTTACATGTAACGACTAACGATGACTTAACGACTCAGTTAAAATGTATATACATGTAGTGTTTTAATATGTATTCATACACTTTTGAAAGACTTCAAGACACTTATCAAAATACTTCTACTTAACAAAAATTCTTACAATTACATCCTCGTTCAGTTTCATCAACAATTCTACTCGTATGCACCCGTATTCGTACTCGTACAATACACAGCTTTTAGATGTATGTACTATTGGTATATACACTCCAATGATCAGCTCTTAGCAGCCCATGTAAGTCACCTAACACATGTGGGAATCATCATTTGGCAACTAGCATGAAATATCTCATAAACTTAAAAAAATATGAGTAATCATTCATGACTTATTTACATGAAAACAAAATTACATATCCTTTATATCTAATCCATACACCAACGACCAAAAACACCTACAAACACTTTCATTCTTCAATTTTCTTCATCTAATTGATCTCTATAAAGTTCTATCTTCAAGTTATAAGTGTTCTTCATAAATTCCAAAAGTTCTAGTTTCATAAAATCAAGAATACTTCCAAGATTGCAAGTTTACTTCCAAGTTTTCTAAATCCATTCCAAGTAATCATCCAAGATCAAGAAACCTTTGTTACTTATAGTAGGTTATCTTTCTAATACAAGGTAATAATCATATTCAAACTTTAATTCAATTTCTATAACTATAACAATCTTATTTCGAGTGGAAATCTTACTTGAAATTGTTTTAGTGTCATGATTCTGCTTCAAGAACTTTCAAGCCATCCAAGGATCCTTTGAAGCTAGATCCATTTTTTTTAATTTCCAGTAGGTTTATCCAAGGAACTTGAGGTAGTAATGATGTTCATAACATCATTCGATTCATACATAAAAAGCTGTCTTATTCAACGTTATAAACTTGTAATCACTAGAACATAGTTTAGTTAATTCTAAACTTGTTCGCAAATAAAGTTAATCCTTCTAACTAGACTTTTAAAATCAACTAAACACATGTTCTATATCTATATGATATGCTAACTTAATGATTTAAAACCCGGAAACACGATAAACACCATAAAACTGGATATACGCCGTCGTAGTAAAACCGGGGGCTGTTTTGGTTGGGATAATTAAAAGCTAAGAAGAACTTTGATTTAAAAGCTATACTTCTGGAAAAATGATTTTTCTTATGAACATGAAACTATATCCAAAAATCAGGGTTAAACTCAAAGTGAAAGTATGTTTTTCAAAATGGTCATCAAGATGTCGTTCTTTCGACGGAAATGACTACCTCTTTCAAAAACGACTTGTAACTTGTATTTCTGACTATAAACTTATACTTTTTCTATTTAGATTCATAAAGTTAAGTTCAGTACGAAACTGTGGCCACTGGAATCACTCAAAACGGATTAGAAACTAAGAAATGACGAGTAAAACAAGATTGATAAAAACTACTCATTTTACCTATGTGAAAGTTAGTAATAAATCTATTCCAACCATAACCTAATCAACTTATATTGTATATTATTTAATCTTGAGATACCATAGACACATATACAATGTTTCGACCTATCATGTCGACCCATCTATATATATATATATTGCGGAACAACCATAGACACTCTATATGTGAATGTTGGAGTTAGCTATACAGGGTTGAGGTTGATTCCAAAATATATATATAGTTTGAGTTGTGATCAATACTGAGATACGTATACACTGGGTCGTGGATTGATTCAAGATAATATTTATCGATTTATTTCTGTACATCTAACTGTGGACAACTAGTTGTAGGTTACTAACGGGGACAGCTGACTTAATAAACTTAAAACATCAAAATGTATTAAAAGTATCGTAAATA
This sequence comes from Rutidosis leptorrhynchoides, assembly GCF_046630445.1. Classification (NCBI taxonomy): domain Eukaryota; kingdom Viridiplantae; phylum Streptophyta; class Magnoliopsida; order Asterales; family Asteraceae; genus Rutidosis; species Rutidosis leptorrhynchoides. Next base: position 164,162,801 of record NC_092333.1, read on the forward strand.
TATTTTGAACATACTTTGATATATATGTATATATTGTTATAGGTTCGTTAATCAACCAGTGGCCAAGTCTTACTTCCCGACGAAGTAAAAATCTGTGAAAGTGAGTTATAGTCCCACTTTTAAAATCTAATATTTTTAGGATGAGAATACATGCAGGTTTTATAAATGATTTACAAAATAGACACAAGTACGTGAAACTACATTATATGGTTGAATTATCGAAATCGAATATGCCCCTTTTTATTAAGACTGGTAATCTAAGAATTAGGGAACAGACACCCTAATTGACGCGAATCCTAAAGATAGATCTATTGGGCCTAACAAACCCCATCCAAAGTACCGGATGCTTTAGTACTTCGAAATTTATATCATATCCGAAGGGTGTCCCGGAATGATGGGGATATTCTTATATATGCATCTTGTTAATGTCGGTTACCAGGTGTTCACCATATGAATGATTTTTATCTCTATGTATGGGATATGTATTGAAATATGAAATCTTGTGGTCTATTGTTACGATTTGATATATATAGGTTAAACCTATAACTCACCAACATTTTTGTTGACATTTAAAGCATTTTTATTCTCAGGTGAAGACTAAGAGCTTCCGCTGTTGCATACTAAAATACGGACAAGATTTGGAGTCCATGTTTGTATGATATTGTGTAAAAACTGCATTCAAGAAACTGATTTCGATGTAACATATTTGTATTGTAAACCATTATGTAATTTTCGTGTGTAAACAGGATATTTTAGATTATCATTATTTGATAATCTACGTAAAGCTTTTTAAACCTTTATTTATGAAATAAAGGTTATGGTTTGTTTTAAAATGAATGCAGTCTTTGAAAAACGTCTCATATAGAGGTCAAAACCTCGCAACGAAATCAATTAATATAGAACGTTTTTAATCAATAAGAACGGGACATTTCAGTTTGTATCCGAGCGTTGGTCTTAGAGAACCAGAAAATTTGCATTAGTGTGTCTTATCGAGTTTGTTAGGATGCATTAGTGAGTCTGGACTTCGACCGTGTTTTCTTTAAAAATGATTGCTTAACATTTTTGTTGGAAACTATATATTATTAACATTTATATATTATGTGATATATTAATCTCTTAACATGTTTGATATTGTGTGATAGATGTCTACCTCTAGCACAAATCCCATTGACTCACCTAATAATAACGAAGAGTCGAATATACATTGGACTGATTCACAAGTTTCCGAAGAGGAACCGGAAGAAGAATCAGAATCGAAAGAAGAATCAGAACCGGAAGAGGAGGAACCGGAGGAGGAAATAGAACCGGTGGGGGAAATAATAAAACGGTTAAGTAAAATAAAATCCTCAACCAACCGACCAAGGTTAATTATGGTCAATGGTGTTTCCGCCAAGGAAGCAAAATATTGGGAGGATTACCAATTCTCCGATGAATCGGATTCCGACGAGAATTCCGATGATGTTATAGAAATTACCCCAAATGAATTTAAAAAGGCAAAAGAAAATAATAAGGGAAAGGGCATAAAATAGAGAAATCTAATTCCAACCCCGATGAACTTTATATGTATCGTCAACCCCCGAAGTCCTTAAGTTGTAACAATGACCCGGGAACCTCTAAACCACCAGGTTTTTCTAAACCGTTGTGGAAAACGACAGCTAGTATTAGGGGAACATCATATATCCCTAGAAACTTGGCAAAACGAACCAAAACCGAAGAAGAAGAAACGAGCGAGTCAGAATAAGATAGTTGTATTCGTATGGTATAATATATGTAATATAGTGTGCTTATGCTTTATGATATATGTAAAAATTGCTTGTATTAATAAGTATTTTTTTTTATGAATCTAACTCTTGTCTATTTTACAGTATAAAAACACAAAATGGGTAGACAACCCAATATTTTAATAGACCTACCCGGAGACATGATTGATGAAATCTTGTCTAGAGTCGGTCAGAATTCTTCGGCACAACTATTTACGGTGAAATCAGTTTGTAAGACATTCGAAGAACGTTCCAAGAATGCCTTGGTTTATAAGAGACTTTCGTTTGAAAAATGGGGGATATCACATTGGGAAACCCATAAGTTACGATGTGTTTACTTTGACGCATATATTGCGGGGAACACAAGTGCTATTTTACGCAACGGGTTAAGAAATTATTTTGACTCAATGTATCCGAACATAGGAATTCATGATTTAGAAAAAGCGGCTAACATGCAACATAAAGAAGCATGTTATGCTTACGGGTTAGTAATGTTCGCTTCTCACCAAAGTGAGAACAAGAACATCGGGCTACAACTATTAAACAAAACATTTCCACAAGTAACGGACTCAGTAGTTGGGGTGAGAAACAAGGTTTTTCGATTGTTACGGGACTGTTGGACATTACGTAACCCTCGTCCCTTTGACGACGTTACAACACGCTGTCTTATCAACGGCCATAACGGTTATGTTCCACAAGACCAAGGATGGGAAGTAGTCCTAGTAAAACCAGAATGCATGACTTGTTTCTGGACGTATGAATTACGTGTCTTTATTGCCTTTGCTGAACGACTTGTATACTAGCTAGAATTATCTTCACAACTATCTTGTATCAAAGTTATTGTGTGCTATATTTCATGCTTTATGTAAAATAAGCGGTATTGTAAGTTTGTAAAATATTGTATAAAAGTTTGAACGCGAAATATTATTATAATCAGTTTTTCATATAGAATTGTAGTAGTTGAATTGTATATTAGCTACTAAGTATGAACTTTACGGGTAGATACTACCCAAATTTAAACTTATATAACGCTATTATGAAGAAAAAGCTTTTATAAATGAGTTCATATTATGCTACGAAATACTATTAACTACTCTTAATATTCTGTATGATTAACTTGTTCCATTTGACTATTTTGAAGGAAATGGCACCGACTACTCGACACACCGTGAATATGAATGAAGAGGAATTCCGTACTTTTCTAGCTTCAAACATAGCCGCGGTACAGGCTGCGCTACATACCAACAATAACCTTGGATCTAGCAGTACAGGAAATCGTGTAGGATGCACCTACAAAGAATTCACTGCCTGCAAACCTTTGGAATTTGATGGAACCGAAGGACCGATCGGATTGAAACGGTGGACCGAGAAGGTCGAATCGGTGTTTGCCATAAGTAAGTGTACTGAAGAGGACAAAGTGAAGTACGCTACGCATACCTTCACAGGTTCTGCGTTAACATGGTGGAATACCTATCTAGAGCAAGTGGGACAAGATGATGCTTACGCACTACCGTGGTCAGCATTCAAGCACTTGATAAACGAGAAGTACCATCCCAGAACCGAGGTCAATAAGCTCAAGACAGAACTTAGAGGGTTACGAACCCAAGGATTTGATATTACCACGTACGAAAGACGATTCACAGAATTATGCCTATTGTGTCCGGGAGCGTTCGAAGATGAGGAAGAGAAGATCGACGCGTTTGTGAAAGGATTACCGGAAAGAATCCAAGAAGATATAAGTTCACACGAGCCCGCCTACATACAACAGGCATGTAGAATGGCTCACAAACTAGTGAACCAGATTGAAGAAAGAATTAAAGAACAGACTGCTGAAGAGGCCAATGTGAAGCAAGTCAAAAGAAAGTGGGAGGAAAACGATGATAAGAATCACCAATACAACAACAACAGCAATTACAACAATAATCGCAACAATTATCCCAACAATCGCAACATCAATCGCAACTACAACAAACGGCCCAACAACAACAACAACAACAACAACAACAACAACAACAACAACAACAACAACAACAACAACAACAACAACAACAACAACAACAACAACAACAACAACAACAACAACAGCAACTACAACAATCATCCCAACAACAATAACAACCGCAACAACAACAACAATCAGAAGCAGCTATGCCAAAGGTGTGAAAAGTATCACTCAGGGTTCTGCACCAAATTTTGCAACAAGTGTAAAAGAAATGGTCATAGCGCGGCGAAGTGTGAGGTCTACGGACCAGGGGTTAATAGAACGAAAGGAACAAATGGTGTCGGAACGAGTAATGGCGGAGCAAGTAGTGTCGGAGCAAGTTATGAGAATGTAGTTTGATATAAATGTAGAAAACCGGGCCACATTATTAGAAATTTCCCGAACCAGGAGAACACGAATGGATAACGCCGCGGAAGAGTTTTCAATATTAATGTGGCAGAGGCACAGGAAGACCCGGAGCTTGTTACGGGTACGTTTCTTATTGACAATAAATCTGCTTACGTTTTATTTGATTCGGGTGCGGATAGAAGCTATATGAATAGAGATTTTTGTGCTAAATTAAGTTGTCCATTGACACCGTTGGATAGTAAATTATTACTCGAATTAGCAAACGGTAAATTAGTTTCAGCAGATAATATATGCCGGAATCGAGAAATTAAACTGGGTAGCGAAATATTTAAGATTGACTTGATACCAGTAGAGTTAGGGAGTTTTGATGTGATAATCGGTATGGACTGGTTGAAAGAAGTGAAAGCAGAGATCGTTTGTTACAAAAATGCAATTCGCATTATACGAGTAAAAGGAAAACCCTTAATGGTGTACGGAGAAAAGGGCAACACGAAGCTACATCTTATTAGTAATTTGAAGGCACAAAAACTAATAAGAAAAGGTTGCTATGCTGTTCTAGCACACGTCGAGAAAGTACAAACTAAAGAAAAGAGCATCAATGATGTTCCCGTCGCAAAAGAATTTCCCGATGTATTTCTGAAAGAATTACCGGGATTACCCCCACATCGATCCGTTGAATTCCAAATAGATCTTGTACCAGGAGCTGCACCAATAGCTCGTGCTCCTTACAGACTCGCACCCAGTGAGATGAAATAACTACGAAGCCAATTACAAGAACTTTTAGAGCGTGGTTTCATTCGACCAAGCACATCACCGTGGGGAGCTCCTGTTTTGTTTGTCAAGAAGAAAGATAGTACATTCAGGTTGTGTATCGACTACCGAGAGTTGAACAAACTTACCATCAAGAACCGCTACTCACTACCGAGAATCGACGACTTATTTGATCAACTACAAGGCTCGTCTATTTATTCAAAGATTGACTTACGTTCCGGGTATCATCAAATGCGGGTGAAAGAAGATGATATTCCAAAGACTGCTTTCAGAACACGTTACGGTCATTACGAGTTTATGGTCATGCCGTTTGGTTTAACTAATGCACTAACTGTGTTCATGGACCTTATGAACCGAGTGTGTGGACCATACCTTGACAAGTTTGTCATTGTTTTCATTGATGACATACTTATTTACTCAAAGAATGACCAAGAACAAGGTGAACATTTGAGAAAGGTGTTAGAAGTATTGAGGAAGGAAGAATTGTACGCTAAATTTTCAAAGTGTGCATTTTGGTTGGAAGAAGTTCAATTCCTCGGTCACATAGTGAACAAAGAAGGTATTAAGGTAGATCCGGCAAAGATAGAAACTGTTGAAAAGTGGGAAACCCCGAAAACTCCGAAACACATACGCCAGTTTTTAGGACTAGCTGGTTACTACAGAAGGTTCATCCAACACTTTTCCATAATAGCAAAATCCTTGATTGCATTAACGCATAAAGGGAAGAAATTTGAATGGAAGGATGAACAAGAGAAAGCATTTCAGTTATTGAAGAAAAAGCTAACTACGGCACCTATATTGTCATTGCCTGAAGGGAATGATGATTTTGTGATTTATTGTGATGCATCAAAGCAAGGTCTCGGTTGTGTATTAATGCAACGAACGAAGGTGATTGCTTATGCGTCTAGACAATTGAAGATTCACGAACAAAATTATACGACGCATGATTTGGAATTAGGCGCGATTGTTTTTGCATTAAAGACTTGGAGGCACTACTTATATGGGGTCAAAAGTATTATATATACCGACCACAAAAGTCTTCAGCACATATTTAATCAGAAACAACGGAATATGAGGCAGCGTAGGTGGATTGAATTGTTGAATGATTACGACTTTGAGATTCGTTACCACCCGGGGAAGGCAAATGTGGTAGCCGACGCCTTGAGTAGGAAGGACAGAGAACCCATTCGAGTAAAATCTATGAATATAATGATTCACAATAACCTTACTACTCAAATAAAGGAGGCGCAACAAGGAGTTTTAAAAGAGAAAAATTTAAAGGATGAAATACCCAAAGGATCGGAGAAGCATCTTAATATTCGGGAAGACGGAACCCAGTATAGGGCTGAAAGGATTTGGGTACCAAAATTTGGAGATATGAGAGAAATGGTACTTAGAGAAGCTCATAAAACCATTGATGTTATGCGAGGTGTATATAAAATAGTTATTAATTTTAGCAGAAAACACTATTAAATACGATACAATTTTACACAAGATATTTATTTATTTATAGAATGGATATACTTAAACCTTGCTACAACACTTATAGGCAGTGTACCTAATCGTACAGTAGTGTAGTTTTTAATAAGTCCGGTTCGTTCCACAGGGAAATCTTTAAACAAAGCTCAACGCTATATTAGTTTACTTTTATAAAAATACAAATATATATATAAGTAATATTATTATTATAAAGGGGGGTTTTTACCGTTTAATGACCGGTTTGTCGATTTTAAGACTTTAGTCGCAGTTAAAACCTAATGTAAAATATAAAATAAATACAAGACTTAAATTAAAGCGTAAAGTAAATAACGATAATGAAATTGCGAATAATAAAAGTGCGATAAAATAAACTTGCGATAATTAAAAAGTACGATAATTAAAAGTGCAATTAAATAATAATAAATAAAAGTGCGATAATTAGAAGTGCAATTAAATATAAAATAAAGGAAATTAAATATGAAATAAAAGAATTATGCTTATTTAAACTTCCGTAATCATGATGTTTGACGTGTTGATTTTAGTTTTATGCCCATGGGTTAATTGTCCTTTGTCCTGGATTATTTAATATGTCCGTCTGGTTTTTGTCCATAACAGTCCATCAGTCATAAATATAAAGTGCGAGTGTCCTCGTCAAATTATTATTATACCCGAAGTTAAATATTCCAACTAATTGGGGATTCGAATTGTAACAAGGTTTTAATACTTTGTTTAATGAATACACCAGGTTATCGACTGCGTGTAAACCAAGGTTTTACTACTTTGTTAACAATTACACCAATTACCCTTGAATGTAATTTCACCCCTGTTTTAATTATTCTAGTGGCTATTAATCCATTCCCGTGTCCGGTTAAATGAACGATTATTCGTACATATAAATACCCCGCCCATCGTGTCCGATCGAGTGTATATGGTAATTTATAGGGACGCCCAATTGTAAATCTTTATATTAACATTAACAAACTTTCATTTAGTTAAACAAATATAAAGCCCATTAATAGCCCATAGTCTAATTTCCACAAGTGTCGTTCTTTTGTCCAAACCCCAATTATGGTACAAAGCCCAATTACCCAATTTTAGTAATTAGCCCAACATCATGATTACTTCGTTTTAAATAAGCATAATAATAACTTAGCTACGAGACATTAATGTAAAAAGGTTGAACATAACTTACAATGATTAAAAATAGCGTAGCGTTACACGGACAGAATTTCGACTTACACCCTTACAACATTCGCTAACATACCCTTATTATTAGAATTATAATTAAAATTAAAATTAAAATTAAAATATAAATATAAATATATACGATATAGATAGAGAGATGGATATATTTGGTTGTTTTTTCGATCAGAATTCGTTTGCTTTTATAGGAAGTTTCTGAAATTGGGGCTCCGCGACTCGCGGCATATTTTGCCTTCAAACTCCGTGAGTCGCGGAGATTGAAATTACAGCTCACACCTTTTGGAGTCTTTCTTGCCGACGGATTTTATATATAAATATAAAATATAAATAATTAATATAATTATTTATATATTATATTATATTCTTGTGCATAGTAGACTTGTAATTTTTAGTCCGTTGCGTCGAGCGTTGAGAGTTGACTCTGGTCCCGGTTCCGGATTTTCGAACGTCCTTGCGTACAATTTTATATTTTATACTTTGCGTTTTGAATCTTGTACTCTTGTAATTTCGAGACGTTTCTTATCAATAATTGGAACCTTTTTGATTGTCTTTTGTACTTTTGAGCTTTTTGGTCGTTTGCGTCTTCAATTCGTCGAATCTGTCTTTTGTCTTCACCTTTTATTATTTAAACGATTATCACTTGTAAATAGAACAATTGCAACTAAAAGCTTGTCTTTCTTGAGGAATAATGCTATGAAATATATGTTCGTTTTTAGCATTATCAAATATTCCCACACTTGAGCGTTGCTTGTCCTCAAGCAATATTGTCTTGAAATACTAGAATCACTTCTTTATTCTTCACACTTTGTACATCAGTGATTTCTATACGGCGGTATAAACAATGGTAGTAACGATATGGTTTACAGTCCCACATGACTATAAAAATTTAGATCCATTAAGGAAATTGGATCTTTATGAAAACATTTGATCTTTTGAAAATTAAATCTAGTTTTTACCCTAGATAAGTTTTCCGGGATAACCCTTTACCGGTGTTTGCAAAATATTTTTGTGGGTTTGGTGGGTTTCAGATTTGAAAATTTTAGCTCAAAACTTCCTGTTTTGTGTCACCCACTTGCTAACCTTGTATTAGGAAAGCAACACGTCCAGTTTACTTGTTCCGTATATTACCTTTCGGCAAACTACCGTCCGGTTGTAAAGGAAAGCGTTGAACAAGCAACTGTTAAGGCAATGTCCCGTGACATGCTTTTAATTATGGTCTATAACGTGTCGGACGCAATTACTATCCTTGGTAGGAGCAATAGTAAAGCTCACCCTTATAATTTTTCGGTCTGGCACAAGGTCCTGTCTTTGACCACTATGCAACCACCGTTCTTACGGTTGACACCCGATTTAGTTCAGGTGACCTAATGAATTCCAGGTGAATTCCTAGGATTTTACGTTCAATGGTAATGAACGCATTGAAAATAGGGTTTTCAGAAAACAAATCAGTTTGTAATTTTGATCAAAATATTTTCTCGTTCAAGCTCGAGTTTAGATATCATTGAATTCCATGAGTTTGAATTCTCAATCTTTAGGGTCAATCTCTAGGATTGAGTAATATCAGTCTTAAAAGCTGATTTTTAATCTTTAAGGAGATTATCCTTTCTGGGGATCTGATTCATTAGTCTTATCCAGCTAATTTGCATGGTGCCCCCCCATTGTACGAGATAAATCCTTCTCATGGTTAGGATAAATCTGACCACTTGGCGACCCTGTTTAATGCTGAGGTCCGTGGATTTCCTGCTGATTTTAGTGATGACTTTTCTAGACTTTTCGTCAACCTACAGCTGGTCTGGACGACAACTTCTTGACCTAAATCAAGAAGCGCGTGTCTTTTTCGGAAGACTTTACTTCCTTTTAATGATGGAATTGATTCATCGTGTAGATCCATATCTTCTTTTCTTTCATCGGGTAAAACAGTTTAGTTTAGTCCAAAGCAAAAGTATTTTCAGTTATTTGTTACAGATATATGTGACATATGTTTAAAATAACTTGGTAAATTTTCCCACACTTGGCTTTTATTTTCCTTTTTATCGTCCTCTATTCCATTTTAAATGAATTTTAACATTTTAGTTTGTTTCTCAATTTATGTCCTTTCCGAGGTAACAATAATTTCGGTGTTAAAACCTAGTTTTATCGTTCATAAATATGTATAAACATAATTTGAATTCATTTAATTGAAAATTTTGAAAAATTTTATTAGAATTGGGTAGTCAGTATATAAGACTAGGGCTGTTCTTTTTTATCAGAGAGCACTAGATTCTAATACAACTACTGCTTTACTAGTATTTTTAATGGTAACCAAGTGTTTAAGATAAAAATTTTAAAATCCGAAAGAATTTAACCCCTTCCCACACTTAAGATCTTGCAATGCCCTCATTTGCAAGAAATCAGTAACAATTTAAATTATTGAGGGTGATTTGTGTGAAAATGATTAAATTTTTACCAAAGTTTCCAAATATATTGGCGTTTGTTTGCTGAATGATAAATGGTGCACATCATTTGTTCATTCCGTCTTGTTGTTTAGGACGAGGTCGTTTCGGATCGATGTCCTAGTCCGTCTCTCGACAAAATTTTAAAATTTGTCTTTTTGTAGCGATTGTTTTAAAAGCTAAGATTTTTGGGTTTTTTTAATGTTTTTGGCATACTTTAAATCAAAAAGATTAAAAATAATGATAAAAAAGTTCTCGTCCCTCCCTTGGGTAAAGCAATTTCGGTTCAAAGACCTAGTCTTCAACTTACGACGAATTTTAAAAATCATATTCTTAACTTAATGAGATAAAGTAAGTTTTTGTTTTTTAAATTCACACAACTTAAATATGAAATTCAAAATTAATATTAAAAATTCACACCAAACTTAAAATTTGAAATGCATAAAATTAAAAATTTATATTTTAAAAATTAAAAATTCACACCAAACTTAATTTAAAAATTTATAAATTCATATCAAACTTATATTAATTTTTCAAATATTTACAATTTTAAATATATTGTTTTTACAAAGTTTACAATATTAATTTAAGATTTAAATATTAATTTTAAAAATATGGTAAAAATAAAATTAAAAATCTTTTTGTCTTTTTATCCCACTTTAATCAATCAAATATTATCAAAAATATGCGCCCCTCTTTTCGGTAAAGTAATTTCGGTTCCAAGACCTAATTTAACTCATTACGAATTTTTGAAATATTTTGGGTTGATTGTTTAAAGATATTTATACCTTAAGAATAAACGTTAAATTTCGCAGTGATGTAATAAATTTTTGAATGATATCAATAATTTCGGTCGCCAAACCTAATTTTATTCAATACCAATTTAATACTTTTTAGCGAACAAATTAGCGTTTATTATCAAAAGTTTAAAAATAAAAATAAAAATAAAAACTGTACAGACATACCTGTGAAATAGATTTCTTAGTTATATGATCTATCCCATTCATAAGATAGTCGGTTTAATTGGTTTTCCATGGCTGCATAGGCGTAACCTCGAGCATTCAGTGTCTTTTCTTCTAAACATATGAACGGTCCGTCTTTGCATAAAGTAACAAATTCGGTATTTGAATAGGTTTGATTATTTGAACATTTACCTCCATGTGACCATTTTCCGCATTTGTGACATCTTTCTAGGTGTCGTGCTCTTCTTTTCGCTGCGGATTTTGATTTTCCTTTACCAAATTGTAATTTATTATCTTCGCATCTGGATTCTTTTCTAACTCCGTCCATTCTTTCTCTGATTACTGATACTATTTCACTCGGGAGTATGTCATTATTACGTTTAGTGATCAAAGCGTGTAGCATTAGACCATGGTTTAGTTCACAGGCAGTCTTCATTTCGTAAAAACCTAAAAAAATAAAAATTCAGAATGGGGGGAGAAGACTAGTTCTTTAGGGTCTGCTAGGGAAAGACCATTCGGGTTCCATTTTCGAGAACTACACGAAAACAGACAATCTAACTCTAACAGAAATACATATTATCCTTTAAAGACTTGATTCTCCCCACACTTAGTTAGCTGTGGTGTCGAAATTGTGATTAACTTCGTTGTCGATTTCCATCGGGCCATGTATGTAATGTTTAACTCTGTGACCATTAACTTTAAATTCAATCCCATTTGAATTTATTAATTCTATCGTTCCGTATGGGAAAACTCTTTTGACTATGAATGGTCCAGACCATCTTGATTTCAATTTTCCAGGAAATAGCTTGAATCGTGAATTGAAAAGAAGAACTCTGTCTCCTTCTTTAAATTCTTTTGAACTTCTGATTCTTTTATCATGCCATTTCTTCGTTCTTTATTTATAGATTAACGAATTTTCGTATGCTTCATGTCTTAATTCTTCTAATTCATTTAGTTGACTTAATCGTAGACGTCCGGCTTCATGTACATCAAGATTACATGTTTTCAAAGCCCAAAATGCTTTGTGTTCAATTTCTACTGGAAGATGACATGCTTTTCTATAAACAAGTCTAAAAGGTGTGGTTCCAATTGGAGTTTTGTAGGCTGTTCTAAAAGCCCAGAGTGCATCCTCCAATTTAATGGACCATTCCTTCGGATTTGATCCTACGGTTTTCTCTAGAATACGTTTTAAAGCTCGGTTGGTATTTTCAACTTGTCCACTTGTTTGTGGATGATATGCGGTGGAGATTTTATGAGTTACTCCATATCTTTTAAGAACTTTCTCAAGTTGATTATTACAGAAATGAGTACCCCGATCACTTATTAAAGCTTTCGGTGTTCCAAACCTTGCAAAAAGACGTTTTAAAAAGTTGACTACAACTCGTGCATCGTTAGTTGGGAGAGCTTGTGCTTCCGCCCATTTAGATACATAATCAATGGCTACGAGTATATATAGATTATTATGAGATTTTGGAAATGGACCCATAAAGTCAATACCCCAAATGTCAAATACTTCACATACTTGGATGACATTTTGTGGCATTTCATCACGTTGACTTATTTTTCCGGCCCTTTGACATGCATCACAGGATTTGAAAAGAAGGTGTGCGTCTTTGTAAATTGTAGGCCAATAGAATCCAGCTTCATAAACTTTTCTTGCTGTTAGTTGAGGCCCATAATGCCCTCCTGTTGGTCCTGTGTGACAATGGTTTAAAATTTTACTAGCTTCATCTCCAAATACACATCGGCGTATTATTCCATCGGGACAACTTTTAAACAGATGTGGATCTTCCCAGAAATAGTGTTTTATATCACTGAAGAATTTCTTTCGTCTTTGGTACGATAATCCTTTTTCAAGGAATCCACAAACTAAGTAGTTTGCATAGTCTGCAAACCATGGGATTTCTTTATAATCTATCTTCAATAGATATTCATCAGGAAAGTTGTCTTGTATGGCTGATTCATTTAGAACTTCTAATTCGGGATTTTTAAGACGAGAAAGATGATCAGCGGCGAGATTTTCTGCTCCTCTTTTATCTCGGATTTCAATATCAAACTCTTGTAAGAGTAAGATCCAACGGATTAATCTTGGTTTAGCATCTTGTTTTGAAAATAGGTATCTAAGAGCAGAATGGTCGGTATAGACCACCGTTTTTGCTAGAACGAGATATGATCGAAATTTGTCAAAAGCAAAGACAATAGCAAGGAGTTCTTTTTCAGTAGTTGTATAGTTCGTTTGTGCTCCTTGTAACGTCTTACTAGCATAATATATAGGTTGAAATCGTTTTTCAATCCTTTGTCCTAAAACGGCTCCCATTGCAAAATCACTTGCATCGCACATTAGTTCAAATGGTAGATTCCAATTTGGTGTTATCATGATCGGTGCATTAGTGAGTTTTTCTTTAAGAATATTAAAAGATTTGATACATTCATCTGAAAAGATGAATGGAGCATCCTTTTCTAGGAGTTTATTCATAGGAGTGGCAACTTTAGAAAAATCTTTTATGAAACGTCGGTAAAAACCGGCATGCCCTAGAAAACTCCTAACTCCTCTAACATTGGTGGGATGTGGAAGTTTAGCAATTACATCTACTTTAGCTCTATCCACTTCAATTCCTTCTTTTGAAATTTTATGTCCAAGAACGATGCCTTCTTTAACCATGAAATGGCATTTCTCCCAATTAAGTACTAGATTTGATTTTTTGCATCTAATTAGCATTCGTTCCAGATTAACTAGACATGATTTAAATGTATCACCGAAGACTGAAAAGTCATCCATGAATACTTCCATGCATTCTTCTATCATGTCGTGAAAAATCACCATCATACACCTTTGAAAGGTTGCAGGGGCGTTGCAAAGTCCAAATGGCATGCGTTTGTAAGCAAAAGTACCATAAGGGCACGTGAATGTTGTTTTCTCTTGATCCTCGGGTGCTATTGGAATTTGAAAATATCCGGAAAATCCATCTAGAAAACAATAGTAGCTATTTCCGGCTAATCTTTCCAACATTTGATCTATGAAAGGTAAGGGAAAGTGATCTTTTCTGGTGGCGTCATTTAATTTTCTATAATCAATACATACACGCCATCCTGTTACCGTCCTAGTAGGAATAAGCTCATTTTTCTCATTTGTAATGACAGTCATGCCACCCTTCTTAGGTACGCATTGAACTGGGCTTACCCATGGACTATCAGAAATTGGATATATCAGACCTGCATCTAGCAGTTTAATAATCTCTTTCTTAACTACATCTTGCATATTAGGATTTAGTCTTCGTTGGCGTTGTACATACGTTTTATGACCTTCTTCCATAAGGATTTTATGTGTACAATACGAAGGACTTATTCCTTTAATATCATGAATCTTCCATGCAATGGCTGGTTTATGAGCTTTCAACACAGAAATGAGTTGTGATTTTTCATTTTCAGTAAGAGAAGACGATATTATTACAGGTAATTCAGATTCACCATGTAAATAAGCGTATTCTAAATGGTTTGGAAGTGGCTTTAACTCTAATTTCGGAGGTTCTTCTATCGATGATTTATATCGATATCTGTCTTCTTCTTTTAGCATTTGAATTTCTTCTGTTGTTGGTTCATATCCATTAGCTATAAGTGTAGCTAACATTTCAGCTTCATCAATTGGTTCATTACCTTCTCCTAAAGAACATTCTCCTGTTCCTTGTAATTCTGGAAATTCTTCTAATAATTCTGCATGTGCATCTATAGTTTGAATATAATAACATGTATCATCTGCAGATTGTGGTTGTTGCATTGCTCTATCAACTGAAAAGGTAACACTCTCATCCTCTATACTTAGGGTCAGTTTCTTACCTAACACGTCTATCATTGCTTTAGCCGTGTTTAAGAATGGTCTTCCTAATATGAGAGGAACTTGAGAATCTTCTTCCATGTCCAAAACAACAAAATCTACTGGAAATACTAAAGTACCAACTTTAACTAGCATGTTCTCCATTATCCCTCTAGGATATTTTATTGATCTATCGGCTAGTTGTATGCTTATTCTGTTTGGTTTCAATTCTCCAAGGTCTAGTTTAGCGTATAGTGAATACGGCATTAGATTTATACTAGCACCTAAGTCTGCCAATGCTTCTATTGAACTAAGACTACCCAGAAAACATGGAATTGTGAAACTTCCTGGATCAGATAGTTTTTCTGGTATCTTATTCAACAGCACTGCTGAACAATTAGCATTCATAGTAACAGCCGAGAGTTCTTCCATTTTCTTTCTATTTGATATTAGATCTTTCAAGAATTTAGCATATCTTGGCATTCCTGAAATCACATCAATGAAAGGAAGATTTACATTTATCTGTTTAAACATATCCAAAAATTTGGATTGCTCGGCTTCAAGTTTCTCTTTCTTCATTTTACTCGGGTAAGGAAGTGGTGGTTGGTATGGTTTAACATAAGGTTTATCCTTAACTGTGTTATCTTCATTAACCTTCTCAACTACCGGTTCTTTTTCCTTATCTTGATCAGGTTGTGGTTCTTGTGGAGTAGGAATAGTTTCATCAGAAGTTACAGGTATTTCAGGTGGTTTAAGTGTTGTACCACTTCTTGTGGTAATGGCTTTAGCTGTTTCATTTCTGGGGTTAGCATTTGTATCACTAGGTAGACTTCCCGGTTTTCTTTCACCTATTAACCTTGCTAGGTTACTTACTTCTTGTTCCAGATTTTGAATAGAAGCTTGTTGATTTCTAAATGCTTGAGCATTTTGTTCATTTGTTTGTTTCTGAGATGTGAAAAACTGTGTTTGAGTTTCAACTAGCTTCGTCATCATATCTTCTAAATTCGGTTTTTTATCATCAGTTTGTTGTGGTGGTTTGTTTTGAAAATTCGGTCTTTGCTGATTGTAAGTATTATTGGATACTTGTTGATTGCTAGGACCTTGTTGATTGTTGTATGGAATATTTCGGTTATAATTCTGGTTTTGATTGTAAATCGGTCTTGGCGGTTGATAATTATTCTGATAATTATTTCCAGGCCTTTGGTTTATGTATGAAATATTCTCTCTTTGTTCCATTGTTAATTCAATACTGAGACAATCTTTTGTCAAATGTGGTCCTCCACACTGCTCACAACTAATTCGTATTGAATGAATATCCTTAGTCATCTTTTCCATTCGTCTCTCCACAGCATCTATCTTTGCGGAAATGGAATCTAAGTCATGGCTAGAATCGGCTCTAGCTGCTTTAGATGATCTAAAGATGTCTTTTTCTTGGTGCCAATCATGTGAGTGGGAAGCAATATTATCAATAATTTTGTAAGCATCAGTTTCGGTTTTCTTCATAATAGAACCACCAGCTGCTATATCTATGTCTTTTCTTGTAGTGATGTCGCATCCTTGGTAGAATATTTGTACTATTTGACAGGTGTCTAAACCATGTTGCGGACATCCTCTTAACAACTTTCCATATCTTGTCCACGCCTCATATAGAGTTTCATTTGGCTTCTGTGTGAACGTAACAATTTCTGCTTGAAGTCTTACGGCTTTAGATGCAGGAAAGAATTGTTTAAGAAATTTGTCAACTAAAACGTCCCATGTATCGATCGCCCCTTCAGGTAACGATTCCAACCAATCTTTGGCTTCTCCCTTTAAAGTCCAGGGAAATAACATGAGATATATCTGTTCATCCTCCACTTCTCGGATTTTAAATAGTGTGCAGATCCTATTAAAGGTACGTAGATGTTCATTTGGATCTTCCTTCGGCGCACCACTAAATTGGCATTGATTAGTCACCATGTGTAGAATTTGTCCTTTGATTTCATAATCTGGCGCATTAATGTCTGGATGAGTAATTGCGTGACCTTGACCAGTGCGTTTAGCTCTCATTCGGTCTTCCATACTTAAAGGTTCCAGATTCTCCATAATTGAATTTGTTGAATCGGTATCACTAGTTGATTCTGATTTAATGGTTCGTTCCTCAACAATCTCTGTTTGAATGATTGGTGTCTCCGGAGGAAAGTTTAGTGGTTCAGGATCTACGAACCGTTCCTGAATATTCTCCGGATTCTCAATTGTGATGTTAGGTTCAAAAAATGGATTATCGGAAATTTGAACTGAAGTATTTGGTTGACTGGATGACGATTCTAAAGAAAAATCAACGGCGGTTATATTTGCTAAATGTCTTGATCTAGTTACAGGTGGTGAACGTACAAAAGGTGATGAACGTCTTGCTCGGTGCATTCACTGAATATCCTATTAGTTTTTAAAAGGAAAGAAAAATTATAATAAGTTATCCAATTAATAGACTTTTCTGATTTTGCCCACGTTTCGAATAGCCAAAAGATGCAGCAGAGGGGCAGGATTCGTTTGGTCTCAATATAATTGAGGACTGTTTGGCTCCAATAACCCGGTCCACGTACAAATCCAACTATTACTACGAACCAGAAAATTTTGATGTCTATTAATTTAACCACTTAAAATAAATTTTGGTAATTTTAAGAAATTTAGATAAGAAGTAGAAAAAATTCTAAGTCCTAAAAACTAGAATGGCGAGAAATAAGAGAGAAAAAGAGTTCGTCGCAAAAGGTCGAAAAAGAAAAAATGGTTGAAAAATAAAAGGTGACGGAAAAATAAAATAAACTTATCAAAACTTAAAAATACTTAACTAACCTAACCTTATTACTACAACTAACTTAAAATTATAATCGCAAATTGAAATTACTAATTGGAATGATAATTGGTACATAGTAAAAGTCGTCTAAAAATATTAAAGCTTACAGGAAAAACTAAATCCCAAATGGAAATAACTTAAAAAGAAACTAAAACTTAAAAAGGCGTCGCAAAATTCTAAAGCACCTAAATCTTAGTCTAAAGAAAAAGCACTTAAGGAATTCTACGGCAAAGCCTAAAAATCTAGGAGTAAAAATAACTATGGCAAAAACTAAGTTTAAAATTCAATATGAGAGAAAAATACAAATATTATGCTACAACGATTAAAAAGGGACAAAATATAAAAATATACAAAAAGTTGTAAAAAGTACAATTTTTATAAAAATATTATTTTTATATTATTTATTTAATAAAACTACTAATTTTACAATTTAATTAAACTTATTAATACTAAATACATAAATTAAATAAAAAGTAAAAGTTAAAATAAAATTAATTATAATAATAATACATAATTAGGGTTTATATTAATAATAATTAATAAATACTCCGTAATTAATACAGATTTAGGGTTCTGTCGGTGGTGTCAGAGTCACTCCGCGACTTGCGGTAATTAAAACTTCAAACCCCGCGACTCGCGGGGTTCAGAAATTCAGTTGACAGATTTAATCTTCGACGCGTTTTTTCTTTATTTATTTATTTTTATTTTCTGTTTTCTATTTTTATATAAATAAAAGATATTAAAATAAAACTTATATTTTTATAAACTAAACTAAAAATAAAGAAACTTATAAAACTTAAATATTTAACAAAATCTTAAAAAAAAATACTTATATTTTTGTTTTTCTTTTTATATTTTCGAATTTTTAACACGTATTTTTACAAAAACGAATTTTTAATAGAAGTAAGCTAAAAAATCTTTTTTTTTTATATATTAGCGTTGCGCTTCCGGCTTTTAAGAGTGTTCCCCGGCAGCGGCGCCAAAAAATACTTGATGTTATGCGAGGTGTATATAAAATAGTTATTAATTTTAGCAGAAAACACTATTAAATACGATACAATTTTACACAAGATATTTATTTATTTATAGAATGGATATACTTAAACCTTGCTACAACACTTATAGGCAGTGTACCTAATCGTACAGTAGTGTAGTTTTTAATAAGTCCGGTTCGTTCCACAGGGAAATCTTTAAACAAAGCTCAACGCTATATTAGTTTACTTTTATAAAAATACAAATATATATATAAGTAATATTATTATTATAAAGGGGGTTTTTTACCGTTTAATGACCGGTTTGTCGATTTTAAGACTTTAGTCGCAGTTAAAACCTAATGTAAAATATAAAATAAATACAAGACTTAAATTAAAGCGTAAAGTAAATAACGATAATGAAATTGCGAATAATAAAAGTGCGATAAAATAAACTTGCGATAATTAAAAAGTACGATAATTAAAAGTGCAATTAAATAACAATAAATAAAAGTGCGATAATTAGAAGTGCAATTAAATATAAAATAAAGGAAATTAAATATGAAATAAAAGAATTATGCTTATTTAAACTTCCGTAATCATGATGTTTGACGTGTTGATTTTAGTTTTATGCCCATGGGTTAATTGTCCTTTGTCCTGGATTATTTAATATGTCCGTCTGGTTTTTGTCCATAACAGTCCATCAGTCATAAATATAAAGTGCGAGTGTCCTCGTCAAATTATTATTATACCCGAAGTTAAATATTCCAACTAATTGGGGATTCGAATTGTAACAAGGTTTTAATACTTTGTTTAATGAATACACCAGGTTATCGACTGCGTGTAAACCAAGGTTTTACTACTTTGTTAACAATTACACCAATTACCCTTGAATGTAATTTCACCCCTGTTTTAATTATTCTAGTGGCTATTAATCCATTCCCGTGTCCGGTTAAATGAACGATTATTCGTACATATAAATACCCCGCCCATCGTGTCCGATCGAGTGTATATGGTAATTTATAGGGACGCCCAATTGTAAATCTTTATATTAACATTAACAACTTTCATTTAGTTAAACAAATATAAAGCCCATTAATAGCCCATAGTCTAATTTCCACAAGTGTCGTTCTTTTGTCCAAACCCCAATTATGGTACAAAGCCCAATTACCCAATTTTAGTAATTAGCCCAACATCATGATTACTTCGTTTTAAATAAGCATAATAATAACTTAGCTACGAGACATTAATGTAAAAAGGTTGAACATAACTTACAATGATTAAAAATAGCGTAGCGTTACACGGACAGAATTTCGACTTACACCCTTACAACATTCGCTAACATACCCTTATTATTAGAATTATAATTAAAATTAAAATTAAAATTAAAATATAAATATAAATATATACGATATAGATAGAGAGATGGATATATTTGGTTGTTTTTTCGATCAGAATTCGTTTGCTTTTATAGGAAGTTTCTGAAATTGGGGCTCCGCGACTCGCGGCATATTTTGCCTTCAAACTCCGCGAGTCGCGGAGATTGAAATTACAGCTCACACCTTTTGGAGTCTTTCTTGCCGACGGATTTTATATATAAATATAAAATATAAATAATTAATATAATTATTTATATATTATATTATATTCTTGTGCATAGTAGACTTGTAATTTTTAGTCCGTTGCGTCGAGCGTTGAGAGTTAACTCTGGTCCCGGTTCCGGATTTTCGAACGTCCTTGCGTACAATTTTATATTTTGTACTTTGCGTTTTGAATCTTGTACTCTTGTAATTTCGAGACGTTTCTTATCAATAATTGGAACCTTTTTGATTGTCTTTTGTACTTTTGAGCTTTTTGGTCGTTTGCGTCTTCAATTCGTCGAATCTGTCTTTTGTCTTCACCTTTTATTATTTAAACGATTATCACTTGTAAATAGAACAATTGCAACTAAAAGCTTGTCTTTCTTGAGGAATAATGCTATGAAATATATGTTCGTTTTTAGCATTATCAACCATATACTCAATACATCCTGGAACAGGGAAGATGTACAAGGATCTCAAGAAACATTTTTGGTGGCCGGGTATGAAAGCCGATGTTGCTAAATATGTAGGAGAATGTTTGACGTGTTCTAAGGTCAAAGCTGAGCATCAGAAACCATCAGGTCTACTTCAACAACCCGAAATCCCGGAATGGAAATGGGAAAACATTACCATGGATTTCATCACTAAATTGCCAAGGACTGCAAGTGGTTTTGATACTATTTGGGTAATAGTTGATCATCTCACCAAATCAGCACACTTCCTGCCAATAAGAGAAAATGACAAGATGGAGAAGTTAGCACGACTGTATTTGAAGGAAGTCGTCTCCAGACATGGAATACCAATCTCTATTATCTCTGATAGGGATGGCAGATTTATTTCAAGATTCTGGCAGACATTACAGCAAGCATTAGGAACTCGTCTAGACATGAGTACTGCCTATCATCCACAAACTGATGGGTATAGTGAAAGGACGATACAAACGCTTGAAGACATGCTACGAGCATGTGTTATTGATTTTGGAAATAGTTGGGATCGACATCTACCGTTAGCAGAATTTTCCTACAACAACAGCTACCATTCAAGCATTGAGATGGCGCCGTTTGAAGCACTTTATGGTAGAAAGTGCAGGTCTCCGATTTGTTCGAGTGAAGTGGGGGATAGACAGATTACGGGTCCGGAGATAATACAAGAAACTACCGAGAAGATCATCCAAATTCAACAACGGTTGAAAACCGCCCAAAGTCGACAAAAGAGCTACGCTGACATTAAAAGAAAAGATATAGAATTTGAAATTGGAGAGATGGTCATGCTTAAAGTTGCACCTTGGAAAGGCGTTGTTCAATTTGGTAAACGAGGGAAATTAAATCCAAGGTATATTGGACCATTCAAGATTATTGATCGTGTCGGACCAGTAGCTTACCGACTTGAATTACCTCAACAACTTGCGGCTGTACATAACACTTTCCACGTCTCGAATTTGAAGAAATGTTTTGCTAAAGAAGATCTCACTATTCCATTAGATGAAATCCAAATCAACGAAAAACTTCAATTCATCGAAGAACCCGTCGAAATAATGGATCGTGAGGTTAAAAGACTTAAGCAAGACAAGATACCAATTGTTAAGGTTCCATGGAATGCTCGTAGAGGACCCGAGTTCACCTGGGAATGAGAAGATCAGATGAAAAAGAAATACCCTCATTTATTTCCAGAAGATACGTCAACACCTCCAACTACTTAAAATTTCGGGACGAAATTTATTTAACGGGTAGGTACTGTAGTGACCCAAACTTTTCCATGTTTATATATATATATTAAATGAAATTGTTATTTACATGATTAAGTGTTTCCAACATGTTAAGCAATCAAACTTGTTAGGACATGATTAATTGAAATAGGTTTCATATATACAATTGACCACCCAAGTTGACCGGTGATTCACGAACGTTAAAACTTGTAAAAACTATATGATGACATATATATGGATATATATATATAGTTAACATGATATTATGATAAGTAAACATATCATTAAGTATATTAACAATGAACTACATATGTAAAAACAAGACTACTAACTTAATGATTTTGAAACGAGACATATATGTAACGATTATCGTTGTAACGACATTTAATGTATATATATCATATTAAGAGATATTTATAGATCATAATATCATGATAATATAATAATTTAAAATCTCATTTGATATTATAAACATTGGGTTAACAATACTTAACAAGATCGTTAACCTAAAGGTTTCAAAACAACACTTACATGTAATGACTAACGATGACTTAACGACTCAGTTAAAATGTATATACATGTAGTGTTTTAATATGTATTCATACACTTTTGAAAGACTTCAAGACACTTATAAAAATACTTCTACTTAACAAAAATGCTTACAATTACATCCTCGTTCAGTTTCATCAACAATTCTACTCGTATGCACCCGTATTCGTACTCGTACAATACACAGCTTTTAGATGTATGTACTATTGGTATATACACTCTAATGATCAGCTCTTAGCAGCCCATGTGAGTCACCTAACACATGTGGGAACCATCATTTGGCAACTAGCATGAAATATCTCATAAAATTACAAAAATATGAGTAATCATTCATGACTTATTTACATGAAAACAAAATTACATATCCTTTATATCTAATCCATACACCAATGACCAAAAACACCTACAAACACTTTCATTCTTCAATTTTCTTCATCTAATTGATCTCTCTCAAGTTCTATCTTCAAGTTATAAGTGTTCTTCATAAATTCCAAAAGTTCTAGTTTCATAAAATCAAGAATACTTCCAAGATTGCAAGTTTACTTTCAAGTTTTCTAAATCCATTCCAAGTAATCATCCAAGATCAAGAAACCTTTATTACTTACAGTAGGTTATCTTTCTAATACAAGGTAATAATCATATTCAAACTTTAATTCAATTTCTATAACTATAACAATCTTATTTCGAGTGGAAATCTTACTTGAAATTGTTTTCGTATCATGATTCTGCTTCAAGAACTTTCAAGCCATCCAAGGATCCTTTGAAGCTAGATCCATTTTTTTCATTTCCAGTAGGTTTATCCAAGGAACTTGAGGTAGTAATGATGTTCATAACATCATTCGATTCATACATAAAAAGCTGTCTTATTCAACGTTATAAACTTGTAATCACTAGAACATAGTTTAGTTAATTCTAAACTTGTTCGCAAATAAAGTTAATCCTTCTAAATAGACTTTTAAAATCAACTAAACACATGTTCTATATCTATATGATATGCTAACTTAATGATTTTAAACCCGGAAACACGATAAACACCATAAAACTGGATATACGCCGTCGTAGTAAAACCGGGGGCTGTTTTGGTTGGGATAATTAAAAGCTAAGAAGAACTTTGATTTAAAAGCTATACTTCTGGAAAAATGATTTTTCTTATGAACATGAAACTATATCCAAAAATCATGGTTAAACTCAAAGTGAAAGTATGTTTTTCAAAATGGTCATCAAGATGTCGTTCTTTCGACGGAAATGACTACCTCTTTCAAAAACGACTTGTAACTTGTATTTCCGACTATAAACTTATAATTTTTCTATTTAGATTCATAAATTTAAGTTCAATACGAAACCGTGGCCACTGGAATCACTCAAAACGGATTAGAAACGAAGAAATGGCGAGTAAAACAAGATTGATAAAAACTACTCATTTTACCTACCTGAAAGTTAGTAATAAATCTATTCCAACCATAACCTAATCAACTTATATTGTATATTATGTAATCTTGAGATACCATAGACACGTATACAATGTTTCGACCTATCATGTCGACCCATCTATATATATATATATATATATATATATATATATATATATATATATATATATATATATATATATATATATATATATATTGTGGAACAACCATAGACACTCTATATGTGAATGTTGGAGTTAGCTATACATGGTTGAGGTTGATTCCAAAATATATATATAGTTTGAGTTGTGATCAATACTGAGATACGTATACACTGGGTCGTGGATTGATTCAAGATAATATTTATCGATTTATTTCTGTACATCTAACTGTGGACAACTAGTTGTAGGTTACTAACGGGGACAACTGACTTAATAAACTTAAAACATCAAAATGTATTAAAAGTATTGTAAATATATTTTGAACATACTTTGATATATATGTATATATTGTTATAGGTTCGTGAATCAACTAGTGGCCAAGTCTTACTTCCCGACGAAGTAAAAATCTGTGAAAGTGAGTTATAGTCCCACTTTTAAAATCTAATATTTTTGGGAGGAGAATACATGCAGGTTTTATAAATGATTTACAAAATAGACACAAGTACGTGAAACTACATTCTATGGTTGAGTTATCGAAATCAAATATGCCCCTTTTTATTAAGTCTGGTAATCTAAGAATTAGGGAACAGACACCCTAATTGACGCGAATCCTAAAGATAGATCTATTGGGCCTAACAAACCCCATCCAAAGTACCGGATGCTTTAGTACCTCGAAATTTATATCATATCCGAAGGGTGTCCCTGAATGATGGGGATATTCTTATATATGCATCTTGTTAATGTCGGTTACTAGGTGTTCACCATATGAATGATTTTTATCTCTATGTATGGGATATGTATTGAAATATGAAATCTTGTGGTCTATTGTTACGATTTGATATATATATATAGGTTAAACCTATAACTCACCAACATTTTTGTTGACGTTTAAAGCATGTTTATTCTCAGGTGAATACTAAGAGCTTCCACTGTTGCATACTAAAATAAGGACAAGATTTGGAGTCCATGTTTGTATGATATTGTTTAAA
This sequence comes from Rutidosis leptorrhynchoides, assembly GCF_046630445.1. Lineage (NCBI taxonomy): Eukaryota > Viridiplantae > Streptophyta > Magnoliopsida > Asterales > Asteraceae > Rutidosis > Rutidosis leptorrhynchoides. The sequence goes on from NC_092333.1 coordinate 164,187,763, forward strand.
AACTGCATTCAAGAAACTGATTTCGATGTAACATATTTGTATTGTAAACCATTATGTAATGGTCGTGTGTAAACAGGATATTTTAGATTATCATTATTTGATAATCTACGTAAAGCTTTTTAAACCTTTATTTATGAAATAAATGTTATGGTTTGTTTTAAAATGAATGCAGTCTTTGAAAAACATCTCATATAGAGGTCAAAATCTCGCAACGAAATCAATTAATATGGAACGTTTTTAATCAATAAGAACGGGACAATTCACTTACTGGACCAAGGGGGTAAACCGGGTAACATAGATTGAATAAAATATTGGTGAATTGTGTGGAGCGAACGTGTAACCAATTGAATCTTAATCTTATAATTAGTTAATTACTAAGTCACAAACGAAAGAGGTCTTTGGTGAAAAGGAACCCTAAGCCAATAAATCCTAGTTTGACGTGTTTGTTAAAAGAGAACTCTGGGTAAACCGACTCTGTAGTTGCATGTATTGATAAATTGAACTAGTGCTTAATAAAAAATCATCCGACACTGCGAATAGGAGATCTAGGCGAATATTCTTTTATCTATTGAATTCAATTATCTTTATTTTACATTGAGTCTGCAATTTAATTTATTTAAACTTAAAAACACAAAAATATTGTCTTTTACTTTTGATCTATCCTTGATTTGGCTAATCGTTAAATAGCCACAAAAACCAATTATCTCGTACTTTCAATTTTCACAGATTAACTTAGTTTATTTTAGTTAACAACAATCTTAATTCTCATGTTTAAACTGTCCTTGGAACGATTTCGGAATTACCAATTTTATACTATTGCACGATCGGGTACACTGCCCGTTAGTGTGTAGTAATCTTTAAATCGGCATTTTTCAGAGATAAATTATATACTAGATTTTACACATCAAGTTTTTGGCGGCCCTGCAGGGATCCATCGTATACAGCAGTTACTCCACCGAGTCCTGATCCATCGTATGACCTGTATTAGGCTTGCCAGGACACTTATGGTGTGGCTTGGGACCCCTTCAGAGATTTGTGGCCGAGTGAATGATTTGTCATTGCGCATGATGTTGTTGTAATTTGTTTAAAACTATTTCCTTTCCTTTGGTCTGTATTTGGATAATTATGTATTCTGCTTATGTACTTTGAAAACTTATTTTGGGGGCAAGGCGTTTAGGCATCGGGTGGTGCCACATTGTCCTGTTTATGTAGTTCTTTTGTTTTTCTTTTCTTAGGTTTGTTGGTGAAACGATTTTTTTCAAGTCTGGCATTAAGTTCAGCAAAACTACGTGATTGATTGGTGTGATGATCGGGAATGGAAGATGTTCTTATGCTGGCAGTCAGTTCAGCGCCATATGTCACTGGCATTCCGCGATCAGTGGTTACGCTCGATAAGTTTTTATATTTTCTTTCTCACATAACCCTTTCGAATTTTATCTATGTTTGATCTCAAGTGATGGGGACATTACTTGATCTCAAGTGTGGGGTGGGGGATGTAAAATCTCTCGGGTTAGTTGTTAATGGAATCATCATCATATTAGTTTTAATCTAAAAAGACTTGACGTTTCATGAAATGTCCCGTTCTTATTGATTAAAAACGTTCCATATTAATTGATTTCGTTGCGAGGTTTTGACCTCTATATGAGACGTTTTTCAAAGACTGCATTCATTTTTAAAACAAACCATAACCTTTATTTCATAGATAAAGGTTTTAAAAAGATTTACGTAGATTATCAAATAATGATAATCTAAAATATCCTGTTTACACACGACCATTACATAATGGTTTACAATACAAATATGTTACAACAAAATAAGTTTCTTGAATGCAGTTTTTACACAATATCATACAAGCATGGACTCCAAATCTCGTCCTTATTTAAGTATGCGACAGCGAAAGCTCTTAATAATCACCTGAGAATAAACATGCTTAAAACGTCAACAAAAATGTTGGTGAGTTATAGGTTTAACCTATATATATATCAAATCATAATAATAGACCACAAGATTTCATATTTCAATACACATCCCATACATAGAGATAAAAATCATTCATATGGTGAACACCTGGTAACCGACATTAACAAGATGCATATATAAGAATATCCCCATCATTCCGGGACACCCTTCGGATATGATATAAATTTCGAAGTACTAAAGCATCCGGTACTTTGGATGGGGTTTGTTAGGCCCAATAGATCTATCTTTAGGATTCGCGTCAATTAGGGTGTCTGTTCCCTAATTCTTAGATTACCAGACTTAATAAAAAGGGGCATATTCGATTTCGATAATTCAACCATAGAATGTAGTTTCACGTACTTGTGTCTATTTTGTAAATCATTTAAAAAACCTGCATGTATTCTCATCCCAAAAATATTAGATTATAAAAGTGGGACTATAACTCACTTTCACAGATTTTTACTTCGTCGGGAAGTAAGACTTGGCCACTGGTTGATTCACGAACCTATAACAATATATACATATATATCAAAGTATGTTCAAAATATATTTACAACACTTTTAATATATTTTGATGTTTTAAGTTTATTAAGTCAGTTGTCCTCGTTAGTAACCTACAACTAGTTGTCCACAGTTAGATGTACAGAAATAACTCGATAAATATTATCTTGAATCAATCCACGACCCAGTGTATACGTATCTCAGTATTGATCACAACTCAAACTATATATATTTTGGAATCAACCTCAACCCTGTATAGCTAACTCCAACATTCACATATAGAGTGTCTATGGTTGTTCCAAAATATATATAGATGTGTTGACATGATAGGTCGAAACATTGTATACGTGTCTATGGTATCTCAAGATTACATAATATACAATACAAGTTGATTAAGTTATGGTTGGAATAGATTTGTTACCAATTTTCACGTAGCTAAAATGAGAAAAATTATCCAATCTTGTTTTACCCATAACTTCTTCATTTTAAATCCGTTTTGAGTGAATCAAATTGCTATGGTTTCATATTGAACTCTATTTTATGAATCTAAACAGAAAAAGTATAGGTTTATAGTCGGAAAAATAAGTTACAAGTCATTTTTGTAAAGGTAGTCATTTCAGTCGAAAGAACGACGTCTAGATGACCATTTTAGAAAACATACTTCCACTTTGAGTTTAACCATAATTTTTGGATATAGTTTCATGTTCATAATAAAAATCATTTTCTCAGAATAACAACTTTTAAATCAAAGTTTATCATAGTTTTTAATTAACTAACCCAAAACAGCCAGCGGTGTTACTACGACGGCGTAAATCCGGTTTTACGGTGTTTTTCGTGTTTCCAGGTTTTAAATCATTAAGTTAGCATATCATATAGATATAGAACATGTGTTTAGTTGATTTTAAAAGTCAAGTTAGAATGATTAACTTTTGTTTGCGAACAAGTTTAGAATTAACTAAACTATGTTCTAGTGATTACAAGTTTAAACCTTCGAATAAGATAGCTTTATATGTATGAATTGAATAATGTTATGAACATAATTACTACCTTAAGTTCCTTGGATAAACCTACTGGAAAAGAGAAAAATGGATCTAGCTTCAATGGATCCTTGGATGGCTCGAAGTTCTTGAAGCAGAATCATGACACGAAAACAAGTTCAAGTAAGATCATCACTTGAAATAAGATTGTTATAGTTATAGAAATTGAACCAAAGTTTGAATATGATTATTACCTTGTATTAGAATGATAACCTACTGTAAGAAACAAAGATTTCTTGAGGTTGGATGATCACCTTACAAGATTGGAAGTGAGCTAGTAAACTTGAAAGTATTCTTGATTTTATGTAACTAGAACTTGTAGAATATATGAAGAACACTTAGAACTTGAAGATAGAACTTGAGAGAGATCAATTAGATGAAGAAAATTGAAGAATTAAAGTGTTTGTAGGTGTTTTTGGTCGTTGGTGTATGGATTAGATATAAAGGATATGTAATTTTGTTTTCATGTAAATAAGTCATGAATGATTACTCATATTTTTGTAATTTTATGAGATATTTCATGCTAGTTGCCAAATGATGGTTCCCACATGTGTTAGATGACTCACATGGGCTGCTAAGAGCTGATCATTGGAGTGTATATACCAATAGTACATACATCTAAAAGCTGTGTACTGTACGAGTACAAATACGGGTGCATACGAGTAGAATTGTTGATGAAACTGAACGAGGATGTAATTGTAAGCATTTTTGTTAAGTAGAAGTATTTTGATAAGTGTATTGAAGTCTTTCAAAAGTGTATAAATACATATTAAAACACTACATGTATATACATTTTAACTGAGTCGTTAAGTCATCGTTAGTCGTTACATGTAAGTGTTGTTTTGAAACCTTTAGGTTAACGATCTTGTTAAATGTTGTTAACCCAATGTTTATAATATCAAATGAGATTTTAAATTATTATATTATCATGATATTATCATGTATGAATACCTCTTAATATGATATATATACATTAAATGTCTTTACAACGATAATCGTTACATATATGTCTCGTTTAAAAATCATTAAGTTAGTAGTCTTGTGTTTACATATGTAGTTCGTTGTTAATATACTTTATGATATGTTTACTTATCATAGTATCATGTTAAATATATATATATCCATATATATGTCATCATATAGTTTTTACAAGTTTTAACGTTCGTGAATCACCGGTCAACTTGGGTGGTCAATTGTCTATATGAAACATATTTCAATTAATCAAGTCTTAACAAGTTTGATTGCTTAACATGTTGGAAACATTTAATCATGTAAATATCAATCTCAATTAATATATATAAACATGGAAAAGTTCGGGTCACTACAGTTCACGAGTTTTGGTCGTAAAAAAAAATTGAAAAATTTAGGGAAAAATAAAAAAAAATAGAAAAGTTAGTTTAAAAATAAAAAAAGTAGAAAAACAATTGAAAATTCGGCCAAAACCTTTGTTATGAAAATTGATTTTGATTTGGCTTGGTATTTTATGGCATATTTCGTGATTTCAAAGAAGCCAAAATTGTTCCATGTGTTCATTTTCTTGGACATGAAATCCTATGAGTTCGGGGAACTCAATAGTAGGTCACTTGTACCAAAACGGGTGTAAACCGTGAGAGAGCAGTGATTGCATAGCGTGATTGTGACCGAATCATGTGCCAGATCAAAAACTTTAGGTTACTTGGTATAGCAGACTTCCGAAACTATACCATATTATTATTACATTATTTAATGATGTGATACTGTGGGAAGAGGAGCCTTGAGCTTCACCAGTGTTGTCCTTTTTAAGAACAATAGCTATGTGCTTGTGTTTGTTTAGACAACAAAACCCATAGCCAAAAGATATGGCACCTAAAGGTTTTTGGGATTTATCGGAAGGGCAGTATCTACTTCCCACCTTTCTTAAAACAAGCAGAAAAGCTTGTCATGTGGGAAGTAGGCAACTTGGAATTAATTCCAACCACGTTCATTACCATTGAATGTGAAATCCTACGAATTCTTTAAGAATTCAATCGTAGGTCACCTGCACCAAGGCGGGTGTCAACCGTATGAACGGTGATTGGATCGTGTGGTCGAAACTGGACCATGCGCTAGATCGAAACATTTTAATTGGGCGATCCTCATTATTTCTCCTAACAAGGACAATGTTGCACTTGACCACTTTATATAACCCTAGGAGTAAAGTCTCCAAATCGACATACTTGCTGATTTATTTCTGAAGTTGTAGTCCAGACCAGTTGTAGGGTGACGAAAAGTTTTGAAAAGTCATTGCTAACATCGACTGGAAATCTATCAGGCCTCAGCATCAAACAGAGAAACTGGTAGTCAGACTTATCTCGATGAGGGAGATCTATCTCATCAAATGGGGAACACATCATGATACAAAAATCTGTGATTGATCAGATCCCCAGTTGGATAACTTCCGGAAAGGTAAGATATCAGCTTTTAAGCCTGATGACCTTCAATCTTTATGATTGACTTAACAGATTAGATGATTACCTCATGATTATCGATGATATCTGGACGTAATTGTGACGACCTAGAAATTTTCGACCAAATTTAAACTTAATCTTTATATAATTTAATGTTTCCGACACGATAAGCAAAGTCTGTAATGTTGAAATCTCAAAAACTTTGAACTGTGTTCATATAATCAATTACCCTTTGACTGTGCCGACGATTCACGAACACTTGTTGTAAATAAATATGTATATATATATATATATATATATATATATATATATATATATATATATATATATATATATATATATATAATATTTTGGGTTAATAAAGTATACTTTAATTTAAAATGTAAAATAATATTCAGTATAATTAAGTTACTGTAAAATAAATAAATAAATAAATAAATAAATAAATATATATATATATATATATATATATATATATATATATATATATATATATATGTGTGTGTGTGTGTGTGTGTGTGTGTGTGTGTGTTATTATGAATCTATATATGATTTTTATAAGATATATATAAAATAGATAAATATTAACTATTCAGTAAATATCATCATATAATATTACATAAATAATAAATGATATTATATCAAAGTTAATTGTAAGTTTGAATATAATTGTTACATTAATATTATTATCATTACTTTTATTGTTAATATTGACAATTGTAATATTGATATTATTATTTTAATATAAATATATATATATATATATATATATATATATATATATATATATATATATATATATATATATATATATATATATATATATATATATATATATATATATATATATATATATATATATATATATATATATATATATATATATATATATATATATATATATAATTTAGTATGTGTAAGTTATTATATTATTATTAATGTTACTATTATCATTAATAAAACTAATAAGATCATTATTATCATTTTTATTATTATTATCATTATTAGTAATTAAAATCACTAAAATTATCATCATTGTTAATAATGAGATTTTTATTTTTCATATTATTACTAAGCTCTTTATTAATAATATTATTAGTAGTATTATTAATAACCTTAGTATATTTATACTTATTAAATATCAAAATTTAGGAAATTGATATATATATATATATATATATATATATATATATATATATATAAGTTATATAAATACAGAGATATATAAATATATATACATATACAAAATAACAGATTTATGTATGTAAATACATATACAAATATAGATATACATATAAAACTACGGATATATATACTTGCAGATATAGAAAAGATACGTATTTAGAGTTCATAAAATCCAAAAATCGGTTTCACATCCCCATCCATACTATGTCTAATTTTTGTTTATGTCTTCAAATTGTTTTATATTGTATCGTTAGTACAAATCTGCAACAGATATATTCGATCTTCATTTTTTTTTTTTTTTTTCTGTCTTCTTTTTTCTGGAACGAATAATTCTTGTAGATCACTTTCATTATAACACGAATAATTATCTCATTAGACATAAGTCATTAAAATATTCTCCCTCGTTACTATCATCAACCATGAATCACCACTAACTTCGTTTGTTTCCCTGCTAAAGCTTCGATCACCACAATGAAACATCACTTCACTATTGCTTCTATTGTTAACCGAGAAACATAAACATGAACCACCATACGAGCACTTTCTATTGTGGATCAAACCAAACTTTCATTTGAAACCCACTTGGATGCTACGTGGATGTGGCCAACGAAGATAAAGAAACAAGATCATCTCTCCATCTCCCGTCTTCTCTTTCTCTTCTCTGGATGTTAAATCAACAACTCTAACCATCTTGAATCCATATAAACCACCACCACCTTCCACCCTAACCCATCATTTTCTCTCTCCTATCACCCTCCTCTTACTATTTTGGCCAGAATACCAACAGACCGACATCATCACTATTTTCTAGAAAACCATCGAATTGAACCAAGAACCCCACTCAAATCCCGATTAGTTGCTGTAGCAACGGGCTGATACTACTTTTTATACAACTACACTTTAAACCGAAACAAACACCCTACAAAAACTACTACTGCTCAGCTTCTTTTCCCTTATGATTCTTCGTTACTACTACAGCGGGTTATATTTTTTTTCTGGTTTACGAAAAAGGAATACGTATTAGTGGAGTGAGCTGCGTGTGGGATGTGTCACGGCTACAACATCCATACCTCTGGAGGATTATGTCGACAAACGAAGGAAGAGTAGGATATGTTCATAAAATAAGGTTTACCACTAGTTTATATAGAATATATTTTATAGTGCATGTTCAAAAAGGAATGAGAAGAAGATGATAGTGATTCGAATTATAATACATATTTTTTTTCTTTCTTTATGCCCAGACAACTTCTAAAGCATATAGCCACTTGATTTAATAAAGTATTTACATGATGAAAGATGTCATGGGAGTGGGAGTATCCAAGAAAGCTGTATCCAGCTCACCATATGAAAAAAACAAAAAAAAGGCATTCCATTTCATTAAACAAGAATCGGATCATATTTTGGCCATGTGATATTATTATTATTTTTTTTGGACCGAGGACTAGAGGAAGGTCCATTAAAATCATGTTATTAGATTGATAATTGGGCTGCTATGTCTCGTTTTTCCAGTTGGGCCGAGATCCAACATAAACTACCTGTTTTGGGCTGCTACGATTCAATCTTTCTGTTGGGCCGAAATGAAATAAAATCGGGTTATAAATATATTTCTGGGTTATAAAACAGAAAACAAAGGGATGGAGGGATGGTTTGAAGTGTTTGTGTAGAACGAGAGGTCATGGGTTCGAACCCTGTCTAAGGCATACTTTTTAGGGAAAAAGCTGTTAAAGGTAGTTTCAAATATTATTATTTTTATTGTTACTATTATTATTAATTGTTGTTGTTATTAAGTTAATTATTATTATCACTAATATTAGTAATATGATTATTAGTATAATTAATAGTATTATCATTATTACTATTATTATTATTATTATTATTATTATTATTATTATTATTATTATTATTATTATTATTATTATTATGAAAATAATACAAGTTATCATTAATCTCATTAATATTAGTATTAGTATCACTTTTGTAACTATTAGTATTATTATTATTATTAAACAACAGTATTATTATTAACAATATTATTATTATTAATATTATCATTTTTAATAAGGTTATTATTATTATTAGTAAATCATTAATATCATAACTATCATAAACATTAAAAGTAATATCTTTACAAGTATTATTGTTAATATCATTGTTATTATCACTAATAGAGTTATTATTAACATAAGTATATTATTAAAGTATTACCATTATGTTTACTAATATAAACTTAGTATAATTAGAACTACTATTTTGATAAACAAATAAAATACATATATATATATATATATATATATATATATATATATATATATATATATATATATATATATATATATATATATATATATATATTTAACACATATATAACATAACAAAATTTAATATTTTTATATACAAAATAAACATATAAAACATAAATATATTATTAACATAAAAATGATATGACTAATACATTATATATATATATATATATATATATATATATATATATATATATATATATATATATATATATATATATATATATATATATATATATATGTTCAATTACAACCATGAATATTAATAGATATACAAATGATATAGGTTCTTGAATCTGAGGCCAACCCTGCATTGTTCATTATTGTCATATGTATTTTTACTACAAAATACAGTATGGTGAGTTTCATTACTCCCTTTTTTAAATGCTTTTGCAATATATATTTTTGGGACTGAGAATACATGCGCTGCTTTTATAAATATTTTACGAAATAGCCACAAGTAACTGAAACTACATAATATGGTTGAATGATCAAAATCGAATATGCCCCTTTTAGTCTGGTAATCTAAGAATTAGGGAACAGACACCCTAATTGACGCGAATCCTAAAGATAGATCTATCGGGCCCAACAAGCCCCATCCAAAGTACAGGATGCTTTAGTACTTCAAAATTTATCATGTCCGAAGGGAGTCCCGGAATGATGGGGATATTCTATATGCATCTTGTGAATGTCGATTACCATGTGTTCAATCCATATGAATGATTTTTGTCTCTATGTATGGGACGTATATTTATGAGAAATGGAAATAAAAATCTTGTGGTCTATTAAAATTATGGAAATGATTGATTACGATAAACTAATGAACTCACCAACCTTTTGGTTGACACTATAAAGCATGTTTATTCTCAGGTATGAAAGAAATCTTCCGCTGTGCATTTGCTCATTTTAGAGATACTACTTGGAGTCATTCATGACATGCTTTAAAAGACGTTGCATTCGAGTCGTTGAGTTCATCAAGATTATTATTAAGTCAATTATAGTTGGATATATTATGAAATGGTATGCATGCCGTCAATTTTCGATGTAAATAAAAGTTTGTCTTTTAAAACCGAATGCAATGTTTGCAAAATGTATCATATAGAGGTCAAGTACCTCGCGATGTAACCAAATGTAATGTATTCGTCCAGATGGATTAGGACGGGTCATGAAAGTAATGTGTATCCTCCTAAGCACATTATTTTCTTACCGACATCTCATGATGTTAGGTACTGTGGGAGGCATTGGCTTGACCAATTGCGGGGTAGCCCGTGCGTTCTTTTTGGCACATGCGTTCGTTTGCTATATCTTTAGTGCTGCCTCCCACTTGATTCCCGGTTTCTTTAAAGACACATATTATGGTTCGAGATTCTCTACCTCATTATTATGGTACACTAATCGAGACTATATTTAGCTACTTTGTTCATATTAATTGCTTGAGGATTGGGAAGTTAATTTCGGGGAAATGCAAGTGGGAGGTATGGTTGATATTTACTCCAAATCGTGCCCATGCTAGATGATGGTTTGTTGGTTGTTCGTTTGGTTCTACATACATGTTTGAAGAAGTTTTTATATGGTAGAAGATCATTATCGTGTTCAATTGCTTGAGGACAAGCAAAACTCTAGTGTGGGGTTGTTTGATATCGCATATTTAATACGTGTTTTCCTTAGCGATATCGATCACATTTTGGTCCTTTTGGATACGATTCGGTGTTACTTCGATAAGTGTTATGAAAGTTCGAGTTCTAAGACCAAGAAGATGAAATTGAAGTTATTTGATGGTTTTAGTGATTTTCTATGTAAACGAGTGAAAGAGATTGGTTCGATTTGAGTTTGGATGGATTTACTGAGTTTTCAGCTCGGATTCAGCAAGTTGGGCCTGGAGCGCCGCTCAAAAACATGGAGCGCCGCTTCAGTAGGCAGTAAATTGAGGTCGAGGGTTTTTCAGATTAACAGATCAGATTTTAGTTATACGGAGCGCTGCTCCACTTCCAGCCAGCTTTAGAATTTTACTATTTAAAGCGCGAATTTTTACCTTAATTATCATATCTTATTCCCAGACGATTTGCAGCAGCTTTTTGACAAAAAGGGTGATTTTTGGGGAATCCCAAGATCATTCTAACGCTTCAATCATTAAGGGAACGTGCTTTGATTCATTCATCATTCAAGATTCAATCATTAATTAGGTTTATCTCTTTGTTTTAAACAATGAATTCTTCTATTATTTTGATTGTGATTTTGGTTTTAGCGATGATTGTTGGCTAAGACTTTAATGTTTGTCTAGATTGAATATTGGTATGTGTTTGGATGATACTTAAACGTTTTATTTGATTATTACATGATAATTATGAGTTTTGATTAAGAACCATTCTTATGGGATTTGATTATTGTTACTAAGCTTGATTAGTGATCTTGTTTGAACAAAGGGAACCCTGTTTCAATTTTGTGAATTAATTTCCAATTGATTTGTCTTAATCAATTGGGTGCTTACTGGACAAATGTCGTAAACCGGGTAACATAGATTGAACAAAATAGGGGTGAATTGTGTGGAGCGAATGCTTAACCAATTGAATCTTAATCTTATAATTAGTTAATTACTAAGTCACAAACGAAAGAGGTCTTTGGTGAAAGGGAACCCTAAGCCAATAAATCCTAGTTTGACGTGTTTGCTAAAAGAGAACTCTGGGTAAACCGACTCTGTAGTTGCATGTATTGATAAATTGAACTAGTGCTTAATAACAAATCATTCGACACTGCGAATAGGAGATCTAGGCGAACATTCTTTTATCTATTGAATTCAATTATCTTTATTTTACGTTGAGTCTGCAATTTAATTTATTTAAACTTAAAAACACAAAAATATTGCCTTTTACTTTTGATCTATCCTTGATTTGGCTAATCGTTAAATAGCCACAAAAACCAATTATCTCGTACTTTCAATTTTCACAGATTAACTTAGTTTATTTTAATTATCTACAATCTTAATTCTCACCTTTAAACTGTCCTTGGAACGATTTCGGAATTACCAATTTTATACTATTGCATGATCGGGTACACTGCCCGTTAGTGTGTAGTAATCTTTAAACCGGCATTTTCCAGAGATAAATTATATACTAGATTTTACACATCAACCGGAACACAAACCCTTGGCACAATCGTGACAGCCAACGCACACCTGCCGAAAACCATCCCAAGCCACCGGACCACCCACAACCACCAATGAAAGAGATAGATTCGTAAAAAAAATTGCCATTTTCGTAAAAAAATAGAAAAGTCGGCATAAAAATCCGGCAAACGCCAGAGCAACTCCGACTCTTAGATTACCGGCAGAAACCAATGGGTCACAAACCAAAAAATGACCGACAAGCCTGGAACGTATTAGAGCACCAAAAGATGCTCGCCATCTACGACGAGAGGTAAGGCGGCAGGAAAAGTCGCTGGATCGTAATAACCAAGGACCTAAACCCTAACATCGAAGAAGAGGACGAAAAAGCCAAGAGATAAACTTGCTAATACTGAACCACAGAACCACCAAGAAGAACTCGCAGTGGCTTGCCGCCAGTCGCCGGAGAACACAGAGAGTTCAAACACCATCGATCATCAAATCAGTGCCCAGGAGCAGTAGATCTAAGTGAACAAACGGAAAAGGACTAGAAAAAGGGGAAGCCGACCTTCGGCGAGATGCCGGAGGTCGTATGTGGGATGGTGTTGTGGTTTCTACAAGGAAAAAAGAAAGTAGAGAGAAAACGCGTCTCGACACATGCACTTGCCACAAATATAAATAATTATATACATATAATTATACAAAATTAATAATCTAAGGTGAAATGATAATCTTGCGTCTAGGCTCAGATTCAGTCTGTTACAACAATAGAGCATAAATTTTTTACCTTCGCTACCAATTATAAAGGATAATGTCATCGTAACTTAACGTGTCCTTCATGATCCCTGTATGTGAGTTTGTGTCATAAGCTCGTTGTAATTATAAAAACAAAAACTTTGTTAGTTTCAAATAGATAAATACGGAGTATAAGTGTTTGTAGGATGATTAATCTAGAGACAAACTGTATGTTTGTAGCTTTTCATTAGATGAAACAGGTTGAAGCTAATAAATATGAGAAAATCTAATACATAGAATCCTAAGATACGTTTTTTTCTTTTTGTACGCCGATATCGACATCGAATGCTCTCATTTGTCATCCAAACACGCGTTAGGAGGAAACCCAATTCGCGACGATGTTAGGAGTACCATCGAATGTTGAGAAACCCAATTCGCGACGATGTTAGTGAGAATCGAACCTGGATTGGAGTACCCTAAGTTGGATCTCACTCTCATACTACTCAAGTTAAGCTTCATAGGTGAATCCTAACATATTATGAGGTATTGGTCACCAACATATAGGTTACTATATTTATTTTTTAGAAAAGGTAAATATTATTAATTCTGTAACACATAATATGTACAATGAGTTTATAAAGTGGAGCAACAGCTCCAATCATATATGGTACAAAAAGGAGCAAGTAGCTCACACAACTTTCTAAGTGTACAGGAACACAAACTGAGAAATTCAAACTGAGATGCTCAAACTATTAATCACGCGCGTATTTATACGCTTGTAATATATGTGTCATGGTTTAAGAGCCTAAAATTTTTGGTTTTTGCAATTCGGTATTTGAAATCGGTTTCCTAGTACCGAACCGGTACCGATCCCGATTGTACCAAAACCGAATTTACCCAAAATCAAGAACTGAAACCGATACCGAATCCCTATACCAGTTCGGTTTATTCACAATTTTTGCTCATCCCTAATTTGATGAACTCGGGCTTAAACCTATACTCATTACACATCATCCCATTCGTTTTCTTCTACCGGTTGTTCACCAGTAAACCCTAATTTCTGTTTGTGAGTTGTGCGAGTTTCACCATTTTTTTATCATTCTTTATTCTCCTAGTGATTGTATGTTTTTAGTCACGATTGTTTCACTGACTGTAAGTTCAGCACTTAGAGTTATATTTTCTATCTATAACTTTTGAGAGTTTTCTGAATACTTTTTTTGATTTGTAATTGAATAAAAGTTTCGAGGTATTGTTTGATATTTGTTATCAAACAATATAACTTCTAGTGTAATAACTTCATACTATAACTTCACAACATTCTCATCGTAGAAATGGTCTAAAAGGGTAATAATAATTAACTTCTTTCAATTTCTAGTGTGCCTCAATTGTGTAATGAGCTACAATTTCAAGTTTGGGTGGCTAGCCCATGCATGATTATCAATGGTCTTGATTAGTTTGTACTTTGTAGAATTTATTTGTATGCTGTAGATGTTCTTTTTGTGTTTAGTGTGTTGTAGTTGTTGGGTTTTACTCTAGATGTCAAGCCTTTTTAATACTATAATTATTTATTTTACCTGAAAAATAGGGGGGGAAAATGAAAAATAACAAAACGTCTTCCGCGTTGTTATTTAATTTTTTTTTTCTTTTTGATGAATAATTTATTTTCTCCCCCAAATATTGAATGAATAATATCGGTTACAAGAGCGGGATAGGGGCTTCTATCCATATTGAGTTACTTATTTTATTTTGTCGAAAAAACTTCTATAACTCTAAGAAAACTCGAGGTACTTCGAGGAGCAGTCCAAGGGGTGGTTGCGACGTTCGATCTCAGAGCCCCCTTTTGAAATCATAAACTAAGGTTAGTGAAAATCGTAGATTACTACATAAAGAAGACGACAAGAAAAGAAATTATTTTATAGGTTTGACGCGAATACGTGAGCCCCCTTTTTTTATTCATCGCTTTATGGATGCATAATTATTTTATTAGATTACTCCTTATATTTTTATTGTCGTATTTCAGTATTCTTTTTATAAATTTTATATGACAGTATACTCTTTACATTTCAAAGGTTAATATTTAATGAAAACATTATCCATTCATTTATTTATTCATCAAATTAAAACAACATTCGATTACCTTATCTTTTTAACAAGTCTTATGATACGTGCTCGTTTCATTCATTTAACTATTATTATAGTTAAATATAATAGTTAAGTTATTATTATTGAAAATTTTATTTCATTAATTACTTTTAACTTAAAAATTTATTAGTTTAATATTACTTACAAAATATAATTAACAGTTAAATAAAAAATAAATGAAATCTTGCTTTCATATCCAATATATTAGTCATATTAAAGTTAATAATTCACCTTTAAAATTTTATGTTACTAAAGTTTGTTTATTTAATTCTATACTTTGGAACACACGCAAACATCATTTTAAAGTGATTTATTTTAAATTTGTAGTTCTAATTTTATTTGATCAAACCAAAATCGAACCATCCAGGCCTAGCCTGGGTGGCCACCAGCACTTTCAGTGAAGGGGAGGTCTCGGGTTCAATCCTAAGGGGTGCCCGCATTTAATGACCAAACTGGAGAATGCCTTACCTGGTAGCGGTGGAGGGCTGGCTTGCCGTTTACCCGGGGTTTACCTGCGGTGGGGGGGCCAATGTGCTCTGGCCCATAGTGGGGTTCCTCGTAAAAAAAAAAAAAAAAAAAAAAAAAAAAAAAAAAAAACCAAAATCGTGATAGACGAAATAGTTCTTGGATTTGAGTGCTTAATTGATGAAAAAGAGGGGATCGAATGTTTTAACTCTAATAATTTGGATTTCAAGGGCGTAAAACAATCGATGGGACTAACCTTATTCGATCGAGATCGAATAAGTTAATATCTTAGAGAGAAGATTAACTTCGATATCGACCGGAATCTTTATCGAAGTTAGATTTACAGCTCGAGAATGCTACAGTAAGAAATATGGGCAGAGTAACATTAGTGCATCCAGTATTGTGTAATGAATGATTATGTTCGTGTATTTATAGGTGTTATGAGGGAATGATGACGTAACACATGTCCCTTTCATGGTTATAATTAACTTCACCAGATCCGAGGGCTAACGTGGCACCTGTCCCTTTCATTGTTATTGATCCTAATAAACTTTCCTAGATTCGTGGACTGACGTGGCGTGCAGCCAATTTAAGTGTTTGTTCCAGGATCACGCGTTTCTTTCGGGATTGTTTGCTTGTTCCGGGACGAGGTGCTTTTGTCGGGACGAGGTGCTTTTGCCGGGAGAAAGTGCTTTTTTCGGGACAAAGTGTATGTCCCGGGACTAGATACGTATCTTGGAAAGGTGTGGCAATTTCGAGAGAGAGTGGCGGATCCGTCTATAGTCTGACAGACGAATGTCTTGCTCTTGTTTAGGCAAAAGGATTCTACCTTTTTGTTTCAAGTGCTTCTTCATAGTAATCTTTTGACCGGGTAAGTTTGTAACTGGTTCATAAATGATCTTGTTAGAGATTGTCGGGCACCCGACGTATTTGGTTCAGCAGGCCTTTATTGTGATAATGTGATCCATAATCTCCCCATGTTTTGTACCCGGCTAAGTGATACCGATGGCCTACACACTTATCTGAGTAGGATGGGTTTTATGTGTCGTCACGGCCAGCCTTTATCCGGGACATCTCTTTCCGGATGTGCACATAAATAACCTTCTGGTCGGATTACTAAAGTGGGGCCGGGGAGAGGTTCTTTGACCGGGACCGTTCACGCCGGTTATGCTCTAGACGGAACCTTATCAATAATGTGTCGTTTCGATATAGATCATTATGTGTATAATCACGGATCATTATGCGCATCATCAAATCCCCCTAGTTTGTTGAGGTCAGCTGGGACAGCTGCGTTTCCAAACTTAAAGGAATATACCCCACATGACTGATTTGGCGTGCAATTAATGCGTGTTGGATTCTGTCTTAATCATAGTAAAGTTCTTCGCGTATTGCAATGCACTTTTTGAGTCTTGTGTAGCCCATGCGAGATATTTGGCTTTATAAACGACCATCGATCTTTACTTAAATCTTTCTTATTTCAATACTTCTTTCTTTTATAAAAGAGAAAAAGTGCGTTTCTTATTTTGTTCGAGTGAATCTTCCATCGTCTTTGTCGTTATTTCTGTATTCATACATCATGCCCCCCAGACCTGCTAATCCTCTTCATGACGTGTTACACGCTTCTAGCAAAGTTGATGAGGCATATCTTAACATAATCTACTTCTTATGCCCTCATTTATGAGATATGCAATTGGTGATACCTAGATCTTAGCAACGTGCTTGTGGTCCTCCTTCTAATATGTGTGCTATATTTTTGAGACCTTTTGAGGTTTCAAATCTTAGGTATCCTTTCACGACATTTTTTATGAAGGTGCTTAATTTTATGGTCTCATTGTTGGGCGTTTGCATCCAAATGCCGTTTGATCCATCGTGCTATTCGAAATGTATTTTAATAGCTTGGGGATGGCGTTGGATTTGAAGATTTTTAGGTGTATATTTCGCTTGACTTCGTACCGCAAAGGGTGGTATACTTTCGCATACGAGGTCGAGTTTTTTGGTGAACCGTCGATGATCTCAGATGACTGGGTGCGGACGTTTGTGTTTGCGAATCATGCTGATTTCCCAATTAGGGATGCTCAAGATTACGTGTTTAGGACCGTTACTGTGCAACACCCTCAATGGCTACTGGAGCTGTCTAGTGACATTATTGACCAATTGCGGGGGCTGAAGATTCCGCAAAGGATATATAACGAGCATATGTTAGTGATGGCCAACGTTAGCAATAACTGGAACTGTTCTGACAGTGTGACTGTTGCTCGCCGAGGCGGAAGAGGTATTTGTTTACATAGTTCTTCCGCATTTTTCTACACTTTGGCGTGAAATGACAGTTTGAATTTATGCAGAGTTGACCGTGTCGGAGGT
This sequence comes from Rutidosis leptorrhynchoides, assembly GCF_046630445.1. Taxonomy (NCBI): domain Eukaryota; kingdom Viridiplantae; phylum Streptophyta; class Magnoliopsida; order Asterales; family Asteraceae; genus Rutidosis; species Rutidosis leptorrhynchoides. The sequence continues at coordinate 164,205,974 of NC_092333.1, forward strand.
CCTTCGGTCAGCTAGCCTGGACAGAATGGTTTTTACAGATAAAGTGATAGAGGGAGTAGTCCCGGCATCCACCAGCCAACGTCGGGTGCCGTCTACCGATGACTTGGAGTCCTCGAATGGTGGGTTAATTCGCCGTACTAGGCGTCGGGTTGAGCCTGTTGCTTCACTTGAAGGTATGTTTTTGACATGCTTCCCATTTTTTTTTTCGGCTTATGGTTATTCAAATATTGCATACTGATTATGCTTTCTGTGTAGGTCGCGTCGGTGTGACTACCGAGGAGACACGTGTGTCTGCTCCCGTGACACGGTTGCTGGAAGGAGCTGTTCCTCGGGGGGAACCGGACCCGATTGTGAAGGAGGAGTCGGTGGTTGAAGAAGAGTCAACTATAGAAAGAGAGGGAGACGGTTCAGGGGCATCGTCGCAGCAAGGAACCTGTCGTGGAATCATCGGAACCTCGTCTCCGGCTAACAACATCGACCGGGGAGAATGTTTACCTTTTGCCTCATTGTGATGTAGATTCATTTCATGATTTCCTTCATTGTGTTGCTTCTGACTACACGATTTCAAGGAATACTTGGAGGTGATGGCGTTTCCTGCGCTTAAAACGGCATTAGCCTCTCTCTCTCTGGCATAAGCGCGTCATGTACGCTCCCAGTTTGTCGTGTTCGCCTAATATCTTGCGTGGACGAGTTAGACCGGAGTGAGGCAGACGCCTGACGCATCCATGAACATTTTGTATTATTTGAGAACGACAACCGGCGTATGTCGGAGTTGTCGGGTGAAAATACCCGGTTGGAGAGGGAGCTTCCGTCGGCGAAAGAGGCCTTGACGGTTTCTCGGGTAGAGTTGGAGACTTCCCGGGCAGTGCTGGAGGCTTCTAAGACGGCATTGATCCAGGAGAGGGAGGTTGTTGCCTACCTCTCGGATGATAATAAGAAGATGTCACAGCAGGTGTCTGCGACTTTGGGTAACCTTACCCGCATGCAATTTGGTATACCCATGTTGTTTGCCCGTATATTGAAGTCTTCTCTTGTGCATCAGTCGTTTGAGGAATTTATTGAAGCCATTAAGAAGTTGACCACTTTTGAGGTGTTGAAATGGTTGCACCATTTCCTGCTGGCTGGTAATGCTACCGAGAGATTGATGAACATGATAGGCCCTTCCTGTGTTGATGAGTGCCGATAGGTGCATGAAGCCCTTGGTCAGATTAGTTTCGATGATTTAGATAGGGTTTGTAGGGATGAGAATTCATCCGTGGAAGACATTGTAAACTTTCAGCGATAGAGATATGCACTCGGTTGTCTTTTCTTTTGTTTGTAATAATGTAAAGTTTTTACATTTGTTGGATCTCGTATGTAAACTAGTTTATTTTCTTTTGAGTTTTGGATTGTGTCATGACTATAGTGACCCGTCCTAATCCACCTGGACGAATACATTACATTTGGTTACATCGCGAGGTACTTGACCTCTATATGATACATTTTACAAACATTGCATTCGCTTTTAAAAAGACAAACTTTCATTACATCGAAAGTTGACGGCATGCATACCATTTCATAATATATCCAAAATATGAATAACTTAAATATAATATTGTTGAACTCAACGACTCGAATGCAACGTCTTTTGAAATATGTCATGAATGACTCCAAGTAATATCTCTAAAATGAGCAAATGCACAGCGGAAGATTTCTTTCATACCTAAGAATAAACATGCTTTCAAGTGTCAACTGTGACGACCCGAAAATTTCCAACCAAATTTAAACTTAACCTTTATATGTTTCTGACACGATAAGCAGAATTTGTAATGTTGAATCTCAAAAAGTTTGGAACTACATTCAAGTAATCAATTACCCTTTGACCGTGTTCGACGATTCACGAACAATTATGTGTATATAGATATGTATATATGATATATAATATTAACTGAAAACATTAACAAAGTATTAGATATATGATACTTTACATAAACATATTTGTTTCGATATATTTATCGACAGAATTAAGAGATAATATCAAATTATTGAATTATCAGATACATTATGATATGATTACGGGCCTATGTTATGAGGTCCACTGTGATTTAAGAAATCTATTTTTTTTGACAACTCATTACTTAACCAGTATGATAAAGATAACGATATTTATATTTTATTTTATTAAATATATATATATATATATATATATATATATATATATATATATATATATAACGATTTAAATTAATATTATATATATTTTTATACGCGTATTATACGTACATAGTTTTATAATTTTACTATACTTTAACTTTACCTTTACTTTACTTTTACTTTACTTTAACTTTAATAATTCATACTTTAATAATTCACTTTAATAATTCATACTTTAATAATTCACGTTAATAATTCATACTTTAATAATTCACTTTAATAATTCATACTTTAATAATTCACTTTAATAATTCATACTTTAATAATTCACTTTAATAATTCATACTTTAATAATTCACTTTAATAATTCATACTTTAATAATTCACTTTAATAATTCATACTTTAATAATTCACTTTAATAATTCATACTTTAATAATTCACTTTAATAATTCATACTTTAATAATTCACTTTAATAATTCATAAATTTATTATAAATAGAATTCAATAGGTTTCATTATTTCATAGAAACTTGAAAATATATTTCTCTAAACTCTCTCAATCGAATTACATATATATATATATATATATATATATATATATATATATATATATATATATATATATATATATATATATATACTTAGTATTATTTCAAGATATTATTAGTATACATAAAATACTACGACGGAGTTATATTCAGACGATTTCAAAATAAGTTTTCAAATGGGATAGAGCTAAGGAAATTATGGGTTATAGCTATGAAGGTTATGGGTATTGATCGAGGGTATTGCTCGTGAGGTCAACCTAACGTTTATCATTTTCGTTGCTTCTACGTACTTTCCTGCAATATTGAATCACAATATTGATACGTTCGTGAATCCGAGACAAACACTGCACTTGTTCAGTGCCGTCATATACATAATTGCTACGAAATACAGTATTGTGAGTTTCATTACTCCCTTTTTATATATATTTTTGGGCTGAGAATACATGCGCTGTTTTATAAATGTTTTACGAAATAGGCACAAGTACTAAAACTAATTCTATGTGGGTTTAAACCAGAAATATACCCTTAGCTTGGTAACATTAAACTACTTGTCTATGTACGGTAGGCGCGAATCCTAAAGATAGATCTATTGGGTCTGACAAACCCCATCCTGACTATGGGATGCTTTAGTACTTCGAGGTTATTTTAAACACACCTGATCTGGTGTACTTCAGAGGGTAAAACATGAACGTTAAGGCTTGTTACCGGGTGCCTACAACTTATAGAATACTTTTATACACTTGCGAGTGTACATATATTTATAAACGAAAATCTTGTGGTCTATTAATATATTGAAATGATTGTTATGATAAACCTATGAACTCACCAACCTTTTGGTTGACACTTTAAAGCATGTTTATTCTCAGGTATTAAAGAAATCTTTCGCTGTGCATTAGCTCATTTTAAGGATATTACTTGGAGTCATTCAAGACATACTTTGAAAGACGTTGCATTCGAGTCGTTGAGTTCATCAAGATTAATATTAAGTCAATTATAGTTGGATGTAATATGAAATGGTATGCATGCCGTCAATTTTTGATGTCAAGAAAGTTTGTCTTTTAAAAACGAATGCAATGTTTGTAAAACGTATCATATAGAGGTCAAATACCTCGCGATGTAATCAACTATTGTGAATCGTTTATAATGTATATGAACGGGTCCTTTCAGTTGGTATCAGAGCGGTGGTCTTAGCGAACCAGGTCTTGCATTAGTGTGTCTAACTGATAGTTGTTAAGATGCATTAGTGAGTCTGGACTTCGACCGTGTCTGCATGTCAAAAGTTTTGCTTATCATTTTTAGTCGGAAATCATCTACTTACCATCCTTAGGAAATTACCTGCTTATCATTCTTAAGTCTAGACGCGTTTTCCTACATTTATTGCATAATAGTGTATAGACGAATTCTTATCTTAGCATATTTGTTACTGTGAACTTTGATTGACATCTTTCAAAGATTCCTCCGTAATTTATGGGATTTTGGTATTATATATACATATGTAAATTATATATTGAAGAATACCAAATCTAAATTCTACAATCTATTTCATACAAAAAAAAATTCTTTCCCTGATCATACAAGATGGATCCCTCAACCAGTTCGAGTTCCTCGAATTCCGACAGCTATGCGATATGGATTTCCACAAGAGCTCCGAAAGTAGCGTGACCGGAATGGATCAACCAATTAGCCATCATCTATTCTGGATGAATTGGGGATGGGTTCGTAATCTACTTAACCATTGGAGACAAGAAGAAGGCGATCCCTTTCATCCACCACATTTCCCTCTTGGCAATGAACCTGAAGCACTTACCGGCGAACCTGTCCGAAACACCATTTTCTCTCTCATTTCCAGAGTATCTCGTCATGATTATATACTACACCAAATTCTAGATCTTATTTATCCACTCGTCCGAACCGACAATCACCCCGGTGTAATAGAAGAAGTCAACGAGCTTCGCGCTCGGGTAGTGGCTTTGGAGAATATGGTGCAAAGGTTACAAACACCAGCAGTAGCACCAGCAGCATAACCAGTACCACCATCAACAACATCAACAGTACCATTACCACCACCAACAACAACCGCATCGCAAACCTCAACTTCACAATCTGTCTCACGAGCATCGACGTCATACGCCTTGTAGATACCAAGGAATACCACAACGATGAAGTATTGATTCATAACTTCATTGGGGAAACATTCTACGGCGATTATGTAATTTCTAAAGTTTAGAAATTATCTATCCTAGCCTTAACCATAAATCAAATGAGTTTAATTTAATATTAACTCATTAAATCAATATTACATCTGAAGAAATATACACATATATATTTCCATAAAGACTGTAATAAAATTATTTTGTACAAAATGTTAATTGTGAAATTTTTTTTAACGGGTAGGTAATACCCGAGAGATATATAAATTCACAATTAATATGTTACATTCTTCGAATCCGATTCAGCAAATCATCCATTATACTCCCTACTTTCACAACAATATACATTCTTTTATAGAAATCAAAACAACCATACTCATTCAAAATCTAATTACATATTCTGATTTTGAAATCTCAGAATTCGATTCAAGATATAACCGAAATCATCACTCTTAGATTCCTACATCTTTCAAAACTATACTTTGACTTCAAAACTGTCCTAGAACCTCATTTTTATTCATGGAACTCACAAAAATATTTGTATCATTCAAAATCTTAGAACATCATATGTATATTAACAATTACAATATGTGTTCAAACACTTCGAAATTCCTAAAGACATGCGAGATGATGATCCAACCACATATTACCCACTGTCATGCATCTGAAAAGCTCTCGAAACCAAAGTTATAGTTTAACACGTATCCGTGTCAGATCCTTTGATATTTATTACCAAATATAATTTTTCAATCTCTTTCCAAAATAGACAGTTTTGTCACAGCTCCAGCAAATCACCTTCATTTGTTTATACGAATAAACCTTATTATAACAATTACCCCTTCATCATTGTTACCGGGGAACCTTTCATATCTCACCACATTAGCAGTAAACTTATCAACAACTTCATTAACCTTCGACTTAAGCCTCTCCGAAAAGCCACTATACTTATTCATTAAAACCCCATCATGTACTCACCTACATCCTGTAATAATAATTGTCACACCAACTACTGGGAATTAGCAATCAGTATTTTGAATTTAATTTTACGTCAAAAGTTATACATATAACGTCTATCTCCTAGACTTACATACTTCGAATGTGAATTTTCTGAAAAACATCCCAAACTATGAACTAGTTCTCCGAAATTGGGAAAATGCTGATGAAGCAGCAAAAACTGTAAACAACTTTAACAGTCAAAAGTTTGATGATAAAGAATAGTATGGTGGTAAAGCTGAGAAAAAGAGAAGGTTTGAAACTGGAAAACGGATTGAGCAGACCATGAAGGAGGCTGTGGATAAATCACAAAGACTAAACCTGCCTTCAAATGATCCAAATGATTCAGTGTCTACTGAAATCGTTAGCAAACACCTTACTTCTTATTCTAAACCTTCACAGACAAATCTTCTTCATCATCCATATTATCGTATCTTTTATTATAATATCTTCGATATTCCTGAAGATATTTTCACAACTATTCTTATCCGATATCTTTTATCTCTTCGCAATATTTGCGTTACAACATAAAAAGAAACTGTGTTAGTTTCTAAATTTAAAAAAAAAATTGAATTTAAAATAGGAATGTTTTTGAAGTAGTGTTGGGAACTGAAGCATGAGTTAGTATAATATAATGACACTTGATCAACATGATTATATTACAGTAAGTCATGCTGAGTTTCTAATGGAACATGATGATTCACAGAACATACCGTCATCATGTACTATTTACACGACTCTTACATTCTACCCAATTTTCAAACATATTAAGAACATATCATCTTGATAGCTCTATATTTTCGGATATTCTGGTAATTTGACAAATCAAGATCGTGCCATTATGATTTTCTTCTTGGAACATTAACTATGTTCATCCAAAAATTCATATCTACGAATTCTGGACTATTATCCGCTTGACTTAAGATCGGGAAGAGAAAACGAAAGCATGAAGCTCCGAAATATAATGGAGAATATAAAGCCCGATAACAACCCTGAAATTACAAACCGTGTATATAAATGCGTATAGCAATATAAAGACACGGGAGAATGAAAAACACAATAACCCCAAGGTAATGGTAGAAGAAAATAACTTCCTCCGGTGGTAGATGAAAAAGAAGAATGACAGATATGAAAGTTAAAAGTATATCAAGAATCAATACTGGATGAAGCATATTAACGAATGCTTTAAAGTATGAATTGGGGAGAAAGACTAGAAGGTGTGAGCTGTGGAAATAAAGAAACGAAGGGGGTGGAATTATAGTAAAATATCAGACAGAGAAATCGAGACAGATTATCGCGTTTAATCAAAAAAGATTCTGATTTCCTTAATCGCCGAAAAACCAAATCTTATTGCAAAGATTTTCTTTAAATCCCATGAATTCCGGAAATCAATCATAACTACGTCATCGGTTAAAACGAATATACGTTTACTCATTTCACTCTCTTGCGATAGCTTCACTTATACTCTTCGCGTAATCAAATTATTTTATCTATATTACTCAATGATGATAAAACTCTATTTATCAACTCATATTCGTCATGAAAACATTTTTATAGTTAGCCATGACGACCTCGATCAAATTTCGGGACGAAATTTCTTTAACGGGTAGGTACTGTGACGACCCGAAAATTTCCGACCAAATTTAAACTTAACCTTTATATATTTCTGACACGATAAGCAGAATTTGTAATGTTGAATCTCAAAAAGTTTGGAACTACATTCATGTAATCAATTACCCTTTGACCGTGTTCGACGATTCACGAACAATTATGTGTATATAGATATGTATATATAATATATAATATTAACTGAAAACATTAACAAAGTATTAGATATATGATACTTTACATAAACATATTTGTTTCGATATATTTATCGACAGAATTAAGAGATAATATCAAATGATTGAATTATCAGATACATTATGATATGATTACGGGCCTATGTTATGAGGTCCACTGTGATTTAAGAAATCTATTTTTTTTTGACAACTCATTACTTAACCAGTATGATAAAGATAACGATATTTATATTTTATTTTATTATATATATATATATATATATATATATATATATATATATATATATATATAACGATTTAAATTAATATTATATATATTTTTATACGCGTATTATACGTACATAGTTTTATAATTTTACTATACTTTAACTTTACCTTTACTTTACTTTTACTTTACTTTAACTTTAATAATTCATACTTTAATAATTCACTTTAATAATTCATACTTTAATAATTCACTTTAATAATTCATACTTTAATAATTCACTTTAATAATTCATACTTTAATAATTTACTTTAATAATTCATACTTTAATAATTCACTTTAATAATTCATACTTTAATATTTCACTTTAATAATTCATACTTTAATAATTCACTTTAATAATTCATACTTTAATAATTCACTTTAATAATTCATACTTTAATAATTCACTTTAATAATTCATACTTTAATAATTCACTTTAATAATTCATACTTTAATAATTCACTTTAATAATTCATAAATTTATTATAAATAGAATTCAATAGGTTTCATTATTTTATAGAAACTTGAAAATATATTTCTCTAAACTCTCTCAATCGAATTATATATATATATATATATATATATATATATATATATATATATATATATTTACTTAGTATTATTTCAAGATATTATTAGTATACATAAAATACTACGACGGAGTTATATTCAGACGATTTCAAAATAAGTTTTCAAATGGGATAGAGCTAAGGAAATTATGGGTTATAGCTATGAAGGTTATGGGTATTGATCGAGGGTATTGCTCGTGAGGTCAACCTAACGTTTATCATTTTCGTTGCGTCTACGTACTTTCCTGCAATATTGAATCACAATATTGATACGTTCGTGAATCCGAGACAAACACTGCACTTGTTCAGTGCCGTCATATACATAATTGCTACGAAATACAGTATTGTGAGTTTCATTACTCCCTTTTTATATATATTTTTGGGCTGAGAATACATGCGCTGTTTTATAAATGTTTTACGAAATAGGCAAAAGTACTAAAACTAATTCTATGTGGGTTTAAACCAGAAATATACCCTTAGCTTGGTAACATTAAACTACTTGTCTATGTACGGTAGGCGCGAATCCTAAAGATAGATCTATTGGGCCTGACAAACCCCATCCTGACTATGGGATGCTTTAGTACTTCGAGGTTATTTTAAACACACCTGATCTGGTGTACTTCAGAGGGTAAAACATGAACGTTAAGGCTTGTTACCGGGTGCCTACAACTTATAGAATACTTTTATACACTTGCGAGTGTACATATATTTATAAACGGAAATCTTGTGGTCTAGTAATATATTGAAATGGTTGTTATGATAAACCTATGAACTCACCAACCTTTTGGTTGACACTTTAAAGCATGTTTATTCTCAGGTATTAAAGAAATCTTTCGCTGTGCATTAGCTCATTTTAAGGATATTACTTGGAGTCATTCAAGACATACTTTGAAAGACGTTGCATTCGAGTCGTTGAGTTCATCAAAATTAATATTAAGTTAATTATAGTTGGATGTAATATGAAATGGTATGCATGCCTTCAATTTTTGATGTCAAGAAAGTTTGTCTTTTAAAAACGAATGCAATGTTTGTAAAATGTATCATATAGAGGTCAAATACCTCGCGATGTAATCAACTATTGTGAATCGTTTATAATGTATATGAACGGGTCCATCAACTAAAAGGTTGGTGAGTTCATTAGTTTATCATAATCATTCATTTTCATCATTTTAATAGACCACAAGATTTCCTTTATTCAATAATCATACACTCGCAAGTGTTTAAAAATCATTCGTATGATGAACTCCTGGTAACCGACATTAACATAATGCATATAGAATATCCCTCACATACTCACAAGTATGCCATAAATATTGGCAATCGCAATCACCATTTAAATCGAAATACTAGAGCATTCCAAATTCCAGAATGAGGTTTATTAGGCCCATAGATCTATCTTTAGGATTCTTGTCAATTAGGGGCCATTTCCCTAATTCTTAGGTTACCAGACATGAAGGGGCGATATTCGGTTTAATAATCCAACCATACAATGTAGTTTTAAGTACATGTGTCTATTTTGTAAAACAGTTATAAAAGCAGTGCATGTATTCTCAGCCCAAAAATATATATTACAAAAGCATTTAAAAAGGGAGCAAATGAAACTCACCATACTGTATTTTGTAGTAAAAATACATATAACGACATTAAACAACTGAACAATGCAGGGTTGACCTTGGATTCACGAACCTATAACATTTGTGTATATATATTAATACACATAATCGTAGTCGAATAAGTTTATATATATATATATATATATATATATATATATATATATATATATATATATATATATATATATATATATATATATATATATATATATATATATATATATATATATATATATATATATATATATATATATATATATATATATATAACTTATTAATGATATTATTTTTATATTAATAATATATTTATATTTCATATATTCCTTTTATATAATAAAATATTGTGTTATGTTATATGTGTTAAATATATATATATTTATGTATTTCATTTGTTTATCAAAACGGTAGTTCAAATTATACTAAGTTAATATTAGTAAAAATGATGATAATAACATTAATAATATACTTACGTTAATAATAACTCTATTAATGATAATAATATTGATATTAATAATAATGCTTGTAAAAATATTAATTCTACTATTAAAATGATAGTTATGATATTGATTTTAGTAATTACATAATAATAATATTCGTGATAATATAAGTAATAGTACTTATGTTAATATTAACAATTTTATTATTTGTAAAAATATACTAATACAAATATTTACGAAAATAATAATAATTTGGATTATTTTCATTTTGTATATAAGATTAAACCTTTTCATCATAATGATAATAATATTAAAGTTTTAAAATAATGGATAATATCATAACTATTACTCATAATGATAATAATAATAATAATAATAATAATAATAGGTATAATACTTATAATTATGGTAATAATAATTATAAGTATGGTAATAATACTAATATTTTTTTTTGAAAGGCAGTAATAATACTAATA